>NW_027496509.1:0-199558 GCF_021521415.1 Bidens hawaiensis
ACATGAGATTATTGAAATAAAGTTGAACGCTTAGTAGTTAGTTGGACCTTAGGACTTGAATTAAAAACAATAAACAATTAATTTTGCTTTAAGTTTGATGTATAGTTTTGGTTTATTTTGATTTTGTGAACACTAGTGTACTTTGATGTTAATAAATTAATTAGTTATTGTCACTACAATTATTTAGTGTCTTTTGAACTATGATACAAATTATGTCGCGTCCAGGTATGTTCTACCATTAGGTTGGGGTGTGACATGAGGTATATTACTAATCTGAATAGAAGTCTCTCATCTTTAGGTACTTTTGAAAATGAAGGGTATCGTGTTAGTTTAAAAGATGGTAAGTCTAGATTAGTAAGAGGATCTGTGATTGTGTTAACATGATCTAGAAAGGATAATAATCTCTCTCTCTTATATGGTAAGGTTAAAGAGTTAAAGAGTCTGAATATGTGAATGTTGCATCAAGTAGTATTAATAATGATGCATTACTTTGGCATAGAAGACCAGGTCACATTTGTATTCAAGGGATTCTTGAGTTGAACAAACAACAAGTTCTTGGAAAGTTAAGGAGTTGTGATATCAGTTTTTGTGAAAGTTGTGTGTTAGGGAAGCATAAAAGGGTTAGTGTTATTAGAGGTAAACATCCCACGAGAGGTATCTTAGATTATGTACACTAACATGATTCATGGGGTGGTGCAAGATACTATCTCTCAATCATAGATGACTATTCTAGAAGGGTTTGGGTATACATACTTAAGAATAAAAATGATGCTTTAGGAAGCTTAAAGAATGGAAAACATTAGTAGAAAAACAAACTTTGAGAAGAAGCTTAAGAAACTTAGAATAGTTAAAGGTTTAGAGTTTTGTAATAAGGAGTTCGATCAATTGTGTAAGTCTAGTGGGGTAGCTAGGCATTTGAAAGAACCAAGAATTCCTCAGCAAAATGGTTTTGGCTCAGAGAATTAATAGAAATACAGATAAAAATGAGATGTATACTAGTTAGTTCTGGGTTGCGAAAAAGTTTTTTTTGCTAAGGATGTGACTACTGCAGCCTATTTGATCAATAGATCGCCATCTTCAGCCTTATACATGAAGACACCTATAGAAGATTGGTCTGGTCATAAGCTTGATTATAGTGATCTTAGAGTATTTGGGTCACTGCTTTATCCACATATAATCCAAGGGAAGTTAGAACCTAGAGCATTGAAGTGTATTTTTCTAGATTAGCTTGATGGTGTGAAGGGGTATAGGTTGTGGAGACTAGAAGGGAATAGTCAAAGAATTATTGCTAGTAGTGATGTCAAGTTTAATGAAGACATGGTTTATAGAAATGTGATGAACATTGGTGAAGGTACATCTAAGGGTATTTCTCTTAGTCAAGGGGGTGTTCAGATTGAGGTGGAGCTAGCCTTAAAGAATGTTGAAGAAGATCAGGGAAGGGGTTAGTTCTGGTAGTATTGAAAATAGTTCTAGTTTGGTAAAAACAGGACTATAAGAACTATCATACCTCCTTTGGGGTGAGATACTAAAGACATATCTGTAGTAGCTTTTATAGCTGTAGAGAATGAAAGTATCTTTCAACCCTTATCATACAATGAGGCTATATGTTCAAAAGATAAAAGATAAATGGTGTATGGCCATGGATGAAGAAATTGATTCGTTATACAAGAATGGTACATGGGAACGGGTGGAAAAGCCTAAAGATCAAAATATGGTGTCTTACAAATGGATATACAAATGAACACATAATTGAATCCTGGAGAAGAACCAAGGTATAAAGCCAGATTTGTTGCCAAGGGGTTTACACAAAGGAGGGCTGGTGTGGAATACAATGATATTTTCTCACATGCAGTGAGGCCTTCTTCAATAAGGGTAATTTTGTCATTAACTGCTTCTTTAGATTTGGAACTAGATCAGTTTGGTGTCAAGGTAGTCTTTCTTCATGGAAGTTTAGAAGAAAGGATTTATATGAAGCAACCTAAAGGGTATGAGGTGATGGGTAATGAGGAAAAGACATGTTTATTGAAGAAATCTTTGTATGGACTTAACATCCCCAAGGTAGTGGTATAAAAGAGATGATAAATGATAAATAATGGGTTCAAATAAGTGCCTATGATAGTTGTGTGTATCATAGGGAATACTGCAGGAGCAAATTTGTCTATCTACTTTTATATGTAGATGTTGGTGGATTGTAGAGATAAAGATGAGATTAAAGCTACTAAGGAAATTCTTATGAGAGAATTTGATAAGAAAGAATTTGGAGATGCCAAAGAGATTTTAAGCGTGGAAATTCAAAGGAATAAGAGTATGAAGCTATTAAGACTTTTACAAAGTTCTTATGTGCGGAAGGTTATGACATATTATGGCATGCCATATAATAATGTGAAAGTGGAAACTACTCCTATAGCTGCACATTTTAAACTTTCTACCAATGATTCACCAAAGAATAAAGCTGAAAAGATTGATATGAAGAAAATACCATATGGGAATGCTGTTGACAGTCTTATGTATCTAATGGTTTATACCAGGCCGGACATAGGGTATGCAGTAAGCCTAGTAAGTAGATAAATAGTCAATCTAGGTAGAAGTCAATGTGAAGCTTTGAAATGGATTTTTAGACATTTAAAAGGTACTAATAATGTTGGCATAGTGTTTAGACAAAGATCTGAAGAGAAGGGCAATTTGGTAATTGTCTTTGTGGATTCAGACATTGATAAACATTGCTAAAGATCTGGATAGGGGAAGGTCCATATCTGGCTATGCATTTCAGGTGTTTGGAAATATTGTAAGTTGGAAGGCTCCATTGCAGAAAGTTGTTGCACTATCAACAACCGAGTCACAATATATTGCATTAACAAAAAGAGTTAAATAAGCACTCTTGTTAAAAGGATTTGTATCAGATTTGGGAGTTAACTTGGATGATATAATAGTGTTTTGTGATAATCAGGGGGTTGTTCAATTGTCTAAGAACAATATGTTACATGAAAGATCAAAATACATAAATGTTAAAATGCACTCTTTATTAGAGAAGTGGTCAATAATAAGGAAGTTAAAAGTGTTGCAGGTGAAAACAGATGAAAATCCTGTAGATATGTTTACCGAAACTCTTCCAGGGCCTAAATTGGAGTATTGTGTCAAGATGTTGGGCTTGGTTAAAGTCAATTGTGACTGTAGGTGGACAATTGTTAAGGTAAAGTCAAAATGGTAACAAGTCAACTCAATCAATCATGTTTGGAGGATCTAAATTGCTGATGCGGGCCCAAGTATTGAAGACCGGGCTATTATGTATTTGGAGGCCCAAGATCGCGCTATAAAAGGTGACCCACGAAAACGGGCATAACTTGGCCCACAAAGCTCTGTTTCAGGCCTATTACCAGTCAAATCGAAGCTTGAGACGAGGAGCACATTGTGGAAAGCCTACGATGGTTTTGCCCCTGTCCTAAGCCCAAAAACGCCTTCTAAATAAATTTTGGGCCTTTTTATGTTTTTCAGCACTTTTTATGTTTTTATTTTTGGGTTTGTGTTCGGCCATGGACCTTTTTGGGCCCATTTCGTATTAGACTCTTTATTTATATGCTGCTTATGTAATATGAATGGACAGACTTGAATTTTAATAATTATCATAAACCATTGGGTGGGATTTGGGAGTTTCGAAGCTCATCATGGGTATTCTCTGAATCAACGTGATTCGATCTTCATTCTTGTTATACCGCTGCATCAATTGCCAAGTAATGAAAGCTAAAGTTGTTATATACTGATAACACAAAGAATTATAACTTTGGGTTTTAAGTGACAAGAAGATGGAAATGCAGGGACTACTTGTCCCTAATTATTTTCTAAAGTTGGTTAATAGTTGCTATATGTCGAATTGGGGATTAGGGTTTTGACATAGCCTAATTAGATCAATGGGATAGCTGACTTCTTATTTTTGTAATTCCTTTTGTTTTCGTTTCGTTCTTGTAATCGGCGTTGTTTTAATAAAGCTATCGGTTACACCAATTTCATCGTTTCTTTGGTGTTTTAATAATAGTCTTGACTAATACATTAGGGTTATTCTATATAAACCGAGTTATATTTCTTGATTAATAAACATTTCAGAGTTATCCAATATTGTTTGCCAATAGTTTTGTCTTTGACGTCGAATTCACTACTTGATCACTGAGCAAAAGATCCACCACAAAATAAACAATTTGGAAGTTTAATAGGTTGCAGAAACACCTAATTGGTCTAAATGATCATTGAATAAACGTTGTTCACTAAAAAAAATTTGAGCTTTTTTGGTTCGGGGTTTGTTTAACATTGTGAATGTCCCAACCCCTAGTAGAGTCGTGAAACGCGACTGTGAACACCCAAATATGGGGTTTTACTTTAGTTTTTCATATAATTTGTGGTATGTGTTATGGATATGGGTAAAATAGTATTGTATATTAATGATAATTATCTTGACATTAAGCACTTCATTACGATCACTCTCGATAACGAGAGTGCACGTAACCTGGTCGGAAATATTCAAAATCCACTGCACAACGTTTCTTGTCGCTGACCATCTCGAGCCGAGACAGAAATCATCGTCTTCCTCCTCTGCGGATGCTAACAAAGACAAAGAAAAAGACCCAGCCTCAACACAAGACTCTTGGAAAAGATTGGATGCTATCGTCCTACAGTGGATATACGGGACGATTTCCCCCGACCTCCTTCAGACCATTCTCAAGAGAAACACCACGGCGTACGATACGTGGATCGCTCTCGAAAACCTTTTTCAAGACAACAAGAGTTCGCGTGCTCTGTATCTACAGGCTAAGCTCACCAACACACGACTCGAGAATTTCAAAGACATGGCTGCATATTGCCAGGAGATTAAGATACCTGCTGACCAACTTCACAACATTGATGTCCCTATGTCCCAAACACAATTGGTTTTGAAATTACTTAGTGGTCTAACCGAACAATATGCCACCATTGCTACCGTGATCCGTAATAAGGAACCGTTGCCGGATTTCAACAACTACCGCTCGCAACTATGCAAGGAAGAAACTGAAAGAGCAGCCTTTGCACTCCATGCCGCCAACTCAGCAGCCACTGCCCGCAGGTCAGCTCTAACGGCAGCAAATACGCACCCTCCGATCAACGTGCAGAAGCGAAAAACGACCAGAATATGGACAGGGGACGTATAAAAACAGCAGTTACAGCCGCAGACGCGGCAGGGGCAGAGGTCGTGGGAGAAATATGGCTAGTCGCGGGCCTTTCCTGCAGGTCGGGTATTATCCATGGGCGCCGTTTCCCGGCATGTGATCTAACCCGGGTGCAGGGGCGTCTCAATGGCAGCAGTGGGCGTTGTCTCTACCTTGCCCATACCCGACAAATTCACGGCCTAACTCATCCGGCTATGGAGTTCCTGGTCCGAGACCATCTCAGGCCTATACCGCCGGCTACACTCCTACCGACATCGAACATGCTCTTCATACCATGGCCCTTAATCCTCCTGAGCAGCCATGGTTCATGGATACAGGTGCCACGAACCACATGACCAACAACCCAGGTAATTTCAATTCTTTTTTTTAATAATGGCAATTCACGACATATAATTTTTGGTGACGGTAATACCATTCCCATAGTCGGACAAGGCAACCAAACCCTACACCACCGTTCCCACCCATAAAACTAAACAATGTTCTCCTTGCACCTAATATTATCAAAAACCTTTTATCGGTTCGTCGTTTAACTACGGATAACCAAATTTATATTAAGTTTTACCCTTTTGGTTTTCTTGTGAAGGACCACAAGACCAAGGCGCGTATCCTACGCAGCAATAGTATCGGGGACCTCTATCCGCTCACACCTCAAATCATCTCTAAAATATGTTCTCCTTCCTTCACTGCTCACGCTCAAGATGTTTGGCATCAATGCTTGGGACACCCGGGGGCATATTTATTGCATGTTTTAAATAAATCTAGTTCTATTCAATGTAATAAGGTTAATTCAAAACTTTGCCAACCATGTGTTTTGGGAAAAAGTACTAGACTACCTTTTGTTCAATCTACTTCTAATGTTTATTTACCATTTGATTTGATACACAGTGATTTATGGACATCACCGATAATTAGCATCGGTGGTCATCGTTATTATATATTGTTTGTTGATGACGTGACAAATTTTCTATGGACCTATCCCATTTGCAACAAATTACAAGTTTACACTATTTTTGAAACGTTTTATAAACTAATTGAAACTCAGTTGGAACGCAAATTAAGCAGTTTCAGTGTGATAACGGAAAGGAATTCTCTAATAATTCCTTTCAATCATTTTGCAACCAAAACGGCATGACCTTTCGTTTTTCATGCCCGTACACTTCTTCTCAAAACGGTAAAGCGAAACGCAAAATCCGCTCAATAAACAACATCATTCGCACCCTTCTAGCCCACTCCAACATACCAAATAACCTTTGGCACCATGCGCTAGATGTGGCTACCTATTTAATCAACATTATTCCAAGTAAAAATAATAATTTTCAAACCCCCACTTACTTACTTTACAAACGGACACCTTCCTACGACCACCTTCGAGTGTTGAGCTGTCTATGCTACCCGCTCATTCCTCACACCCAGATTCATAAACTTGAGCCTCGCTCAAAACCTTGTGTCTTTCTTGGTTATCCTACCCAACATCGTGGTTACAAGTGTCTTGACCTCTCGACACATAAAATAATTATTTGTAGACACGTAAAATTCGATTAAACCGTATTCCCATTAAAAACAATAATCAAACCCACACTTCAAACTTACACCTTTCTAACCGACCCAATACACCCACAATATTGGCACTTAACCACAGACCACACTCCCTCACCTAATCCCTCATCAACAATACACCTACCCGATCGGCTCCCCCACCTCCTACGGCTACTGTACCAACTCCCTTGCAAGTTTATAGTCGCCGACCACCTAACACAACTCAAAACTCAGTCCCAACACCTAATACCTCTACGTCCTAACCCACCCATACTAATCCCACACTTACTACAGCCCAAACTAACCACAACCCAAACCCAACAATTGATCTTATCCCTATTGTGGAGAACAATCCCAACCCACCCACCATGCAAACCCCACTTACTACTACCCGCATCATCCGTACCAGATCCATGGACGGAATTTCAAAGCCAAAACAAAAATTTAACCTAAATACCACCACTATCGCCCCAATTCCCCGTAACCCAACTATTGCCTTGTCTACACCTGAATGGCGCCAAGCAATGCATATGGAATATAATGCCCTTATTAAAAAAGGAACATGGGAAGTAGTCCCGTGCCAACCACAGATGAATGTAATACGAAGTATGTGGTTATTCCGGCATAAATTTCGGTCAGACGGGTCCTTGGAAAGATACAAGGTGCGGTTGGTTTTTGACGGTAGAAACCAACAACTAGGTATCGATTGTGGGGAAACGTTTAGTCCAGTCGTAAAGCCAGCCACTATTCGCACGGTAATATCGTTGGCACTTTCACAATCTTGGTCAATTCATCAACTCGATGTGACGAATGTGTTTCTACACGGAACGCTTCATGAGACAGTATACATGCATCAACCCATGGGGTTTCGTCACCGCGATTATCCGGGCCATGTATGTCGACTAAAGAAATCTTTATACGGGTTAAAATAAGCACCGAGGGCGTGGTACCAAATATTTACAAACTTCGTTGTCACACTCGGATTCACCCAAAGCCGGTGTGATAACTCACTTTTTGTGTTTCAGCAGGGATTCGAGAGAACCTATATTCTTATTTACGTTGATGACATAATTCTCACCACCTCCTCATAAGCTCTAAGACTTCACATCATGGCCAAACTTGCTTATGAATTTGCAATGAAAGACCTTGGTCCGCTTAGTTTCTTTCTGGGATTTCGGTCAAACGAGACGGTGATTCTATGTTCTTATCTCAACGTAATTATGTGAATGAAATCTTGGAAAGAGCTGGTATGTCTACATGTAAATCGGTACCCACTCCTGTTGATACAAAACCGAAGTTGAGTGATAACGACGGGTACGACTTCAAAGACCCAACTTTCTACCGAAACTTGGTCGGGGCTCTACAATACCTTACATTTACCCGCCCTGATATTTCTTACGCAGTCCAGCAGGTGTGCATTCATATGCACTCACCCAAGGTCTCTCACTGGAAGGCGTTACTTCAGATTTTGCGATACCTCCTAGGGTCCTCGGATTTCGGAATCACAGTCGGTCCAACACGGACACTTGCACTACGGGCATATACTGACGCGGACTGGGCTGGTTGCCCAGACACTCGACGATCGACATCCGACATCCGGCTATTGTGTTTACTTGGGGATAATCTTTTATCTTGGTCGTCCAAACGCCAGTCGACCGTATCTCGTTCTAGCGCAGAGGCTGAGTATCGGGGTGTAGCCAATGTCGTGGCGGAAATTTGTTGGCTGCGAAACTTACTTTTGGAACTACATCGCCCACTATTGGTAGCGACCTTAGTGTACTGTGACAATATAAGTGCGATATATTTATCGGGTAATCCAGTGCAACACCAAAGAACGAAACACATCGAGCTAGATATACACTTTGTTCGTGAGCATGTTCAACGAGGAAAGGTTCGAAACGTACATGTACTGACACGCTATCAAATTGCAGATATCTTCACGAAGGGACTCCCGAAAATTCTTTTTGATGACTTCCGAGCCGGTCTCAGCATTCGATCACCTCCCGCTTCGACTGTGGGGGTGTAATAGTATTGAATATTAATGATAATTATCTTGTTATTCATAATTCAAATATACGTAAATATATCCCTAAAATAGGGGATTCTATGTATTATATATTGACTTTAGTTAATGAGAAAAGGCAAGCTATTTTATCCATCTTTCTATGGGGACTCCAATGTAAGGGTGAAAATTAACAAAATCATAAATTATCCTCCAAATTTGGGTATATATGGAAGGGTATATATTAGGTACTATACAGTGAGTGCTCTAAATCAGAGGTGTAGTTTACTGTTCTCTAAAATTTTCTCTATTACAGAGAACCCAAGTGGTGTGGTTTTAGATGTTTTCTTTATTTTTTTCTCTATATAATGTAAAAAGTAGATGTACAGACGCTTCAATATGAATGCTCTCTAATATTTTACTAATACAAAAAATAAGGAAATACTCGCTTTTAAATTATTAAAATAAGTAAAATAATTTGGCATACTCAAATTTAGATAACCGATCAGGATATATTGAAACTGTTGGTGATGAAAGGAAGACAAATGATCGGCTAAGATTACAGAGTTTATGTTAGTGTGAGGCGCACGTGTCAATGGGGGTGATGACAATGTTCAAGAAATAATCGGCTAGGCATATAACTAGAAATAAAAGGAAAAAAAGTGTCCGTTGACATTTTATTCAAGACTTGGTCATAAGTTCACCTACCATATAGTTGAAAACTGGCGTTCTTGAATCTCCTTGAAGTAGTCACCTCCTGCTCCATTTTTTGTATCTAAAATACTAAGCAGGATAGTGATCTCTGCAACAGGAGAGGCAAAAAGTCGTCTAAATGACATCAACACATTCATGTCGACTTTTCTCTCTTGCAGAAATTCAGTCTGCAACCAATAACTTTGGTTAGAGTCAACTGTGACTTAGGTGGAGAATTGTTAAGGTAAAGTCAAAATTGTAACAAGTCAACTTAGTCAATAATATTGTAAGATCTAAACTGTCAGGTCAGGAAAGCTAAAGATGTTATGTACTGATAACACAAAGATTGTAGCTTTGGGTTTTAAGTGACAAGATATGGAAATGCAGGGACTACTTGTGCCTAATTACTTTCTATAGTTTGTTAATAGTTGTTATATGGCGAATTGGGGATTAGGATTTTGATACAACCCAATTAGATCATTGGATATGTGAATTCTTGATTTTTGTAATTCATTTTGTTATTCGTTTCGTTCTTGTAATCGTCGTTGTTAATAAAGCTTCCGTTTACGCCAATTTCATCGTTTCTTTGGTGTTTTAATAACAGTCTTGACTAATAAGTTAGGGTTATTCTATATAAACCGAGTTATATTTCTTGATTAATAGACTTTTGAGAGTTATCCAATATTGTTTGCCAGTCGTATTGTCTTTGACATCGAATTCACCACTTGATCATTCAGCAAAAGATCCACCACATAATAAACAGTTCGGAAGTTCAGTAGGTTGCGAATACACCTAATTGGTCAAAATGGTCATCGAATAAACGTTGTTCACTGAAATAAATTGAGATTATTTGGTTCGTGGTTTGTTTAACATTGTGAATGTCCCAACCCCTAGTAGATTCATGAAACGCGACTGTGAACACCCAAATATGGGGTTTTAGTTTAGTATTCCATATAATTTGTGGTATGTGTTATGGATATGGGGACGCCAATGTAAGGGTGAAAAATTAACAAAATCATATATTATCCTTATAATTTGGGTATATATGGAAGGGTATGTATTAGGGACTCTATTGTGAGTGTTCTAAATCAAAGTTGTAGTTTACTGTTCTTTAAAATTTTCTCTATTATAGACACTCTTAAGTGGTGTTGTTTTAGATGCTTTCTTTATTTTTTTTCTCTATACCATGTAAAAAGTAGATGTATAGAGGCTACAATATGAATGCTCTCTAATATTTCACTTAAACAAAAATGAGGAAATACTAGCTTTTTAAATAATTACAATATGTTAAAGTAAAATAATAACAAACATCTACTTTTTTGGAATACAGAATACTCGACTTAAGATAACCAATCAGCTGCTGAGCTGGATGAACAGAAACTGTTGGTGATGAAAAGAAAATGCTCGGCTAAGGGTTCCGAGTTTCTTTTTGAGTTATGATAGCGTGAGGCGCACGTGTTAAGAAGATGATGACAATGTTCCAAAAATAATCGGCTAGGCATATATAACATTTTATTCAAGACTTGGTCATAGATTCACCTACCATAGTTGAAAACTGGCTTTGTTGAATTTCCTTGAAATAGTCACCTCCTGCTCCATTTTTTGTATCTTAAATACTAAGTAGGATAGTGATCCCTGCAACCGGAGAGGCGAAAAGTCGTCTAAATGACATCAACACATTCATGTCGACTTTTCTCTCTTGCAGAAATTCAATCTGCAACCAATAACTTTGATGATGAACTTGTAATTGGACATGGTGGATATGGAAAGGTATACAAAGGTCGAATTTCCGGTGAAGAAGATGGTCATGTTGTAGCCATTAAACGGTTGGATTCTACGTCCGATCAAGGAGAACTTGAGTTTAGGGCAGAAATTGACATGCTTTCAACGTTGCGCCACTGTCACTTGGTGTCTCTCATTGGTTATTGTCATGAAAATGAGGAGATGATCCTTGTTTATGAATATATGCGGAATGGAACCCTTTACCATCATATACACAAAGGTAATGATCCTTTGAATTGGTTGACACGGCTCAAGATAGCCATAGGTGCCGCACGTGGTTTGGACTACCTACACACCGGTGTAGGCACCCAACATGGAGTCATTCATCTTGACGTGAAAAGTTCAAACATTCTGTTAGATGAGAACTGGGCAGCATTGATTTCTGATTTTGGGCTGTCAAAAACCGGCCCAATCAACCAGTTGATTTCTAATGTTGATGCAAGTGTTAAAGGCACTTTTGGGTATCTAGATCCAGAGTATTTCTATACTAGAAAATTAACAAGGAAAACAGATGTGTACGCATTTGGGGTTGTATTATTTGAATTACTATCCGGAAGACTTCCAGTAGACGAAAACCATGGGGAGGAGCAATGTAGTTTGGTAAGGTGGGCTCAAAAATGTGTAAAGGAAAGAAAATTAGATCAGCTGGTTGATTCTAATATCAAGGGAACAATTTATCCCAAATGCTTAAAACAGTTTGCGCAAATTGCACATCGTTGTGTGCATAGTGTTTTGAAAGAACGACCTGCCATGGCTGAGATAGTCACCTCACTACAGGCTTTATTGGAACTGCAGGAAAAATCTAACCATTCTGCTGAGTCATCCAGCAAAATAGGTTTCACTTGGAAGATGCATAAGTATTTTTTTTTCGCGACAAAACCAAACTCAGGTATACTCAAACTTTCATTAGTGCTGCATATGCAAATTTGTGTACTATAACTAGTTTAACACTCTTACAAGAAAAGAAAATCCTTATATAAAAGAAAACAACTTCATAAACTCATACAGCCTTTGCTTTAATTTTCCAACTCTTACAAATCAGTTGTTTCATCTTTTCTTTCACTGATAGAATTCATATGTTAACTTCTTTTCTCGACTCATAAGCGTGTACCCTTTTTATTCTTGATCATAGACCAATGCGGACCAAGTTCACCAATGAGTCTTGTAAACAATACATATCAACACGAGGAGGAGCCGACCAGATATGTAAAAGTGTTCACTTATGAAGAATTGATATTATTTACGAGGCAATTTGTAAATGACACATTTTTGGGTGAGGGGAGGTATGGAAAGACTTACAAAGTTTGGGTCGATAATAGTCATGACGTGCCTGTTGTAGTTAAGAAACTTCATCACTACAAAGTTGTAAGTCCTGCAATGCAGCTTGATCCGGAAATTCTTATGAATATTTAAATGTAATTTTAATGGTCACTATTAAATGCAGTTTGATCATCTGGAAAGTTTGGAAAAGTTTCATCATCCCAACCTTGTTAAGTTGATAGGATACTGCTTGGAAGGTGAACAACTTTTCCTTGTCTATGAATTCATGCATAAAGGAAACTTAAACAAACTCCTTTGTAGCGGTAAGCGATATAAATAACTCCACTCATAAATCAAACTTACCTTTCACATAAATAATGCATTTTTAACTAGACATTTGGAATTTGTGCGTTGTAGGATCTATAGCAGCGCTTCCATTGGTTACAAAGGTGAAGATCGTGGTAGGGATTGCTCGAGGGATTGTTTTCTTGCAAGAACCACAATTTAACCCAATATCACAGTCTCTTGAAGCGTGGCTGACGAGAGCTAGTGGGTCAGACCTTCACAAACATAAAATATTGCTGGATGAGGTATAACATGAGCTCTTATGATATTGGCACTCAAATAGGGACAATGATCAACTATGACTTATCGACTTCATTATCCAATAAGCCCCATATTAGATAACGTATTATATTAATTATGTGTTTTAGATAATAACAGTTAACATTTTAATTAAATGCTCTGATTTAAAACTCTTTACCGAAAATAACACATGAACAAGTAGAACAACCCAGATTTGACTCCCTACATTCCAAATAGCATATTAGTACTATGCTATGTTTAGACTACCGCTTAAACTCCTCCTGAAGATTTTAACCTATAAATGATACACAAATTTGCAGGACTTTACTGCAAAGCTTTCAGATTATGATGTTAGTTTGATAGTACAAGGTAGATATGACAGAAACTTTCCAGATATTGATGGGGCCTTAGTGCTAACGACCAGTCTCTCTGGCTATGAATTTGTATTCGCGGAGGTCCTAACCGGAGAGCATATGGATAGTTCTGGCAGACTAGAGAAAACTGAACGTTTATTCCGTCAATGTGGAAAAACGTCCTTGCGTCGCATGGCAAGGTTATGTTTTAAAATATGCAATGAAGTGGATTCAGAATCAAAGATACTAGCAATGTTGCAGGTGCATGACACATTGATAAGAAGTAGACTGAAGAGCTGGTTGAGTGATCCACATAGCTAAGACTGTTAATATTATGAGTTATGTCATATTAAGAGTCAATATACTTATCCATCAATCTTGGTAGTCGACCCACTTAGGCAGATCGGGTCAATCCATATAACTTGAAGAATACCTATTTAAATATTGTAAGGGTAACACCCCGAAAACAACAACAGTGACAACTTGTGGTTCCAAGAAGTTATTGGGCGCTATCATTAGCGGGTCCCGAATATTAGAAAGAAGTCTCATGGATAATGACATCTTGTGGCCCCAAATAAGGGCCCATTATGGGATGTCACCATAGATACGATAGTACATGTAATGAACAAAGCGATGCAATTGTATATATATCGTGTAAACATGTAATAGATTGATTCAATGAGTAACAAGAAAAGACCTTAATTGTGTGTGTTTTATTCTCTCTCATTCAGGTTGTGTTTGTTTTTGCTTCAAACATCTGCAAGAGGCTTATGTTTGTCGGCGCACAGATATAAGCCTCTGAAGACAGTTTGTTTTAAAAAAAAGATCAGAAAACTGATTTTATGGTCTTAAAAAATAAGCTAATATCTATCGTCTTCAGACTTCTTCAAACTTATTCACACTTCTTAACATCCTACCAACACTCAATTTCCAACAACACCCCTACCCGCCACCACCATCTACCGTCCGCCGCCACCACCACCCACTACCCACCATCCACACCGTCCACTACCACCACCCACCACTATTGTCCGCCACCACCACTCACCGTCCGCCGCCACCACCCCCGTCGGCCACAACCACCGCCCACTACCACCACCGTCCGCCGCCACCACCATATGGTTTCTTTAAAGATTCTAAAATATAATTTTATTATAATTAACTATTTAAACATTTATTAATATAGTATATCGCAACTCATATTTAATTAAACTAATTATTCATAAATTCGAATAAATGATAAACAAACGATTCTTTTAATTAAATGATGATTAATAATATTGTTTTCGTAATAACAAATAATCCGTAGAGATTAATCGTTCAATCATTAAATTTTCAAATCGCAAAACATAATTTAGTTCACATCGAAATCTCAAATCCATTATACGTGTTATCTCGTTTATTAATAACTCATAATATTAAATTATTTAATTAGGAATCCTTATCAATGAATCCCGAATTTTTAATATTCTATCATTATCATTAGCGTTGTCTTTGCTCATCTAATAAGGTGAGTATCTCACTCCCCTCTTTTACTCATTTTAAATTGTTTTGGGGATATATGCGTTACTAGATATTTGATTATTATATATTATCCATATTAGCAATTGTTATCCTTTGGTATATATCAGTTTGTGCCTAACTTGCTATTTGCTTACTTGCTTTATTTGAACGCATTCGGAGAGGTCCAACATGATAGTTGTCACACCCCTACCAAAGGCAGCGTAACATGCCGGGGTGCAACGGATTGCTCAAGAACACTATGACACTATTAAAGTGACAATATTTACTCAACTCGTTTATTTCATTCAATAATCACAAATACAACTTGTTCAAGATAAAATACAAACAATTTCATCAACACAAAATTCAATAAAGTATCCTAAAGGTATAATCTAAGTGATGAATCTTCAATCTTCACAAGCAATCTAAAAGTAAACTTGTAGCATTCATAAAAATAGATTTGATCAACACGAATGTTGGTGAGAAATACACTAGTTTTTGATATATGTATATAACGAGGCAAAAATCACAATTCATATGTTTAAATAGAATAATGCAACAACCATTGTAAATGTAAAGTAAATAATCATGGATCCTTTCTAATTGGTAGACCAACATACTCAGATAATGAGGCCCTATTCTACTAGCACAAGGCTAAAGTAGTTAGGGTGCGTATGATCATACTTATTGAGGCTTACCAACAACATAAAAATAAACACTCGTGCACATAATCAATTTGAGGAATAAACAAAGATCGAACAAATATTCGTATAAACACATAATGTTGAATTGTGGATTTAATAATGAGGATATAAAAATAAGTAAGTTTGAATATGGTACGCATGCCACCCCCAAAAGTATAAAAGCGTAAAAAGAGAGAGTGTGATTACTCACTTGGGATATGAGACTTTTGTGACAAATTTGTTCAAGAGAAGGCTTCGGGAAAACGAGCTCAAAAGTTAACGTATGAGTCCTAGGTTAAAAATATCCTTAACTTGGTAGGACGTATTGAGAAAACTTAAAGTAAAGTAAAAGGCAAGTAAAAATATATAAACAAAGTTTTGGGGTTTAAAGTGTAAAACTTAAGTAATTAAAGTGACGGTTTTGAAAAGAAGTTATCCCGAAATCGAGTCTTGGTGTTTTTATCCATAAGTTTTACTTAACATTTGTTAAGTATGTGGGGAATGGTTTAATACAATAGAGCACGACCCCTTGTTAGATAAATCCCAAAACGGGATTTTTAACGAGTGTTCGGTTTAGTCGGTCCGGATCTTGATAAATTTTCAAGTCCGAACCCAACATTACAAAGTGATAAATATCATGAGATATAGTATTTAAAACAGAAACTTAACTAATGTTAGAAGTTCTATTAAGGAGAAACTCCAAACACCAATGTTAAGCGAGTTTTTGGTTTTATCGGTCCAAGCTTGTTATAAGATCAAGTTAGATCTGACATATCAAGTACTTTAAGAAAACATTTATAATTAGTTTGTAAAAGATCTTAAAAAGAAAATGTGAGATTCGGTGGCCCGAAACACAACAAGTGTATTTTAAGCGAGTGAACTCAGTTTAGTTCAGTTTGTTTGGTTTGGTTGGTTCAAGACTTGGTATGTGACCAAGTTTGGGTCCAACATATCCATATTATAATAAAAAATACAAAAATATAAATAAAAGAACTTAAACACTTAAATCTAACATACAACTTGTTTTAAAACAATTAAATAAAGAGTTAAATGAGAGTTCGATTTCGGTTCGGTCCTTGACTCGGTATGAGACCGAGGTTGGTTACCACATACCCAATACCATTGAACTATTAATAAACTTAGAAATGATAATACTCAAGTCTTACATGCAACATTATAATAATAAAGTATTAAAATAAAAGTTCGGTTTTGGTTCGGTCCTTGACTCGGAATGAAATCGAGGATGGTTACCACATACCCAAATACCATTGAACTATTAAAATGAACTAAAATAATTAGAAACTAAACATTATTAATAAGCTTAAACAAATTAAAGTGTTAACAAGGACTATAATATCCCTCCGTCCAGCCTTGCCTTATAATAGATATACACGTAATCCGACCATGGCCGGAGAAGGGAAAGCCAAGGAAACAAGGGGAATATATTTTAAACAAACTATAATAACAAGCTTTAAACCAAGAATTAGTTAGAATCAAATATTAGCTTTAGTTTGACCTTAAGAAGTCAAACTATAAAGAGTTTGAAAGATGATCTTAGAACTTAGATGTCGAGTGTTTGATGTGAAAGAGCAACTTTAAATGGGTGTATTGGCCTTGCTTTTATAGAGGAAAAAGTGAGGATTATCCATAATGTCACTATCAATGGATTTGCATGCATTTTGATTGGTTTAGAGGGTCAAACAAGGTACAATACAACCAAAAACGAGCCGGTGCATCTGCAGGTGGGTGGCCGCCACCCGTAACCGACATGCCCTTCATGTCCACGCGGCATGGCGCCTATGGGGAGGGGGGTTGGTCTCTAGCTCTGGTTCCTTGGTGAGTTTAGTCTCTAAAGTTCGTTTTAAGTCGTTTTTAGTCATAAAATAGTGTTTTAAATTACCGTAAAAGGTGTTTTCTTGATCCGACAATTGTATAACATTAATGAAACATAAAACCCCATATTTTATTAATAATGAAGGATCCGAAATACAAAATGGGTCGGGTTTACAATACAAATACGAATACGAAATAAATAAAAAATGACGAATGTCACAGTCTTCCCTACCTTAGGAAATTTCTTCCCAAAATTAAAATAAACTTAAGAAAAAGAGACAATTACTAACGGGTGTTGTTTTTAGTAAAGAAATAGTAAGAAGAAAAATTTGAAGTAAGAAGAATAACGTCAAATCCTTACATGACTCGAAAAACGCCACAAATAAGAAACATAATAAATGCACTGATATATAGGATGTACCAACGGCGTATCCACCATGCCTTTATCATCTTGCATTTATACCGTTTTTTTCTATCATTCTCGGGTTAGAGTTATCTCACACAACCGCACTTACTATGGCTTCCATATGAGGATTTCGATAATTAAGTGTGCACCCATAATTATTCAGGTCGCCGTATGGTCCACATAGTTCGTTCCATTGTGTGGTTTTGAAAGACATATTTATTTTGAAATCTTAAATAATAGAAATGTAAAAAAAATATGTTGAGTTTTTACCAATTTTGACAACCAATACTAACAATTAAAACTCTTTTTGGTTGGCTTTTAAATAAGTAGAAAAAATGAGGTAAATAACTAAAACAACTAAAAATTTAATGAGTCACATTATATGACCCGAGTTAAAACAACACTTCTCTTAAAAAATATAGTTGGTCGAAGAGAGGAAGTCCGAGGATAAGCAAAAGTCGAAAGTTATAAGAATAAAATCGTTAAGTGAAACATGTTAATGAGAACTCCAATAAGTGGAAACTTGAGGTTGAGATAAACAATGATAAAATTAACAATAACATTGTACTATGAGTTTCAAAAGTGAACCAAACATGAGGTTATAAGCATTTGAGGATATGATTGCGTGAAATACGATTAATTATCATAAGGATGGAGTGGGTTTTATGGAGTAGCGTAACCACATATCAAACATGAAATATCAATTGTTTAACTAAAAAAACATCGAAGAAATGTGATAAATTGTGCATAGGCTTCTATTGTGAAACATTTCATGCAATCATGATTATAGAAACGGCTTCCAATAGTGCCACAATCTGTGGACAGCCATGCGTAGGACGGTAATTGTGTAAATAAGATCATGCAACGAAATGCATAAAATATCGTTTAAAATGAACAATATTAGCGTGATAGAAATATTGATTAAAATAAAACGAAATTGTAGTGAAACTAAAATTTGAAGTAGTGCATACTAAACACACAAACTGTTGTCGAATAATCTGGATCCGGTCATGAATAATCGAAACAAAAAAATGGAATATCGAGTACATAGAGTTGTTATGGAAATATCTCGTTAAAATGTAAAGAACATCATAAGAAATGAGACTTGGGATAATGGTGAAGTATATAAATCGCATATCGTAAATCATCGAAAAATAAAATTTAAAACAAAGCTTCGAGTAAAGTGGTTATATCCATCCAACAAACGAAATATAATAATTGTTCATCGTGGTAACGCGCAATTAGAGAAATTCATAAAATGTAATCAAGTAAATCTTGATGGTTAAATTCTTAAACGAAAAGTATTGAGTATATAAAACCTTATGATAATATCGCTTCAATTTAAAATAAATCGTAAAAGAAATAAAACATGTGAAAATGTGAGGTAATGAAATGCATAAATTGTTATTGAATAATCCAGGATAAACAAATTTCATACCGATATATAGAGTATATAAGGTTGTTTTGGGAGCATCCAAAAAAATGATTCGTAAGACGAAAAGGAACATTGAGGCAACGCGAAATAGTGAAATTTGTAAACTGTTATCGAATGAATCTTGAAACAACATTCGAGTTGAAACTTTGTGTGTATAAGTCATTATGGTATTACTACTTTAATAAAAAAAAAGGAATCATAAGTGTAATAAGTATTGCGGCAAGACGATATCGCGAAACACATAAAATAGTTGTTGAAAATTTTTGAAAACAAGACCTATTATTAAATTTTGAGTGTGTACAGTTGCTATGAAAATATCATTTTTAAACAAAAATGATTTAAAAAGGAAGGAGCATTATGAATAAGTGTAAATCATTATCATGAAAACAAAGGTTTATAAACGAAAATTTGAGTACGAGGAGTCATTTTAAATGCATTACTTATGTGTGTGTGTGTGTATATAATAATATTTCAATACGGGAAATGAGGCTTGCGTGTGTATGTAGAGGTTTAGGCTTTAATGGTTGATGGTTTGGGTACCTTTTGAGGAATGAGTGGGTTCTCGAGTGTCTTGTATAACTAGGTTTACTTGTGTTTGGTAATTGTGGGGTTTGTTTGAGCTTGATGGGTTGGGTTAGTTGATATTCACTAGCTTGGGCTTGGATACGGTTCGTATATGCATTTTGCGAAGATGGTTCGGATGACTATTGTGGTACTAAAACTAGAAGGTTGGGTGGTAATGGTATGACAACATGGTTTATAGCTCGACATAGCATGGGTCAAAGGTTTGAATCATAGTTGGGTAAACTTCGGTTGGTGTGGGTCCAAGGAATGAGTTTATGTGATGCTTGTCGGCATTTCATAGTAGTAGGATAGTGAAATGGGTAGGTGTTATTTAGGGTAAAAGTGTCGGTATTGGAGCCCTTTGTTGGGTTGATTTTGTACATCTTGGTTTTGCATAGAGTTTGAGTTGGTGATTGCATAACTTGGGTTAGTTAGGTTTCGTTTCTTTTCGAGATTGGGGCAAAATCAATAGCGTGTGACGATATGGTAGTGGAAGGAGGGAGTTGTAGCGATGATAATAGTGGTAACGACGGGTTGATTGTGGTGATAGTTCGAACGAGGATGTTCGGTGACTTGCGGTTGCGCTTTTAAAGGAACTTGACCAACATTACGTTTGAAATGGAATGTATCATAATTTATAAACCACTAAATTTAAATTGAAAAGGTTAAAACAATTATGAAATTTTGTGGACCAAATTAGAAATTGAAATTATTATGCGAAACTGAAAACTCTTTGTGAATCACCATAGATTGTTTGCATTTCAAAAACAACGTGAATATTTCGATATAGATGTTATAGACAAAGGAATATATATATATATATATATATATATATGAGGTATCGATAAAATTTTAAAACATAGGTTTTTATAGGAAGATTGAGAAACACGTTAGTGAATCACTACAATTTCCTTGCTTCAACAATTCCCACTAAAATAAGTATTGCCATGAAAACTTCGGGTCATGCTTGCCTTGCCTTTAATAATTTTATAAGAGAAAATTTTGAATTTAATGAATCCTTTTAATATAAATAGTCCATGAATTGGATAAAATTAAGTGGGAGAAATTTATCATAAAATTAAAAACTAGAAAAGAATGAACAAAACTGTATATTGAATATTATCATAAAGAATAAAACAAAATTGTTATGAGAATTCAACAAAAATCTTTGTGGGAATAAAATTTACCATGAGGGTTCAAAATAAGTATATTGTATATTACAGTTTTTTATGAGGTATCCAGATATATAATGAAAATCGTTATGAGAAAAAAATTACGTAACAAGAATTTTACCATAAGGGTTATATAATATTTTGTGTATTAAAAACGATTTTGAGAATTTAAATTTTTTTTTGTGAAACGAGGAATCAAGATTATTAAGATTGTCATCAAACTAGAACTTTTATGAAAATGTTGTATGAGAAAAATTAAAGAATTATAAATTATACAATGTGAATTACGTGAGAAATCTAAGTAAAATTTTCATGAGAAAATTTAAAATGATTGAAATTTTATGATGATTTTTTTTTGTCATGAGAATTCAAATTGTACAAAATAAAATTTAATATATCCAAATAAACGAAATTATGTAATGAAAATTGTTGTAAGAAATCAAGATGGGAAATTGTTACGCGATCGACACTTTAAGCGTTTAACGTAATCGGCTAAACGGTTACACTTTTTATCGTGTTTATTGTTATTAAAATGTCTAGTCGGGTGGCAAACCATGGGACACCATGGACACGCCAACTTTTCATTCGCACAATTCATTTATTTACGATATTTTGTTGGAGCATTATCATCCGTGGTGATACACGTTAGGCTTCAACTACTCATGTTTATGTTCATTAATTCGTTATTTAGTTTGATCGGTTAAAACGCCATGTAACGCTCATGGGCCGACAAACTCAATTATATTGTTGATATGTTATTTATCGGGGCCAATAAAATTCCATGGACAAGCTCATGGAAAACCCAACTCACACATTTGTTTTGTTTTGGTATGCCATAGAAAGCTCATGGGAAACCCAACACATCAAAGAAATTTCGTTATTTGTTTATTCATTTGTTTACTCGTTTATATTTGAAACAACAATTTATGGTTTGGTTTATTTATTCAATTGTATGTGAATCAAGATTTACTGGTTCGATCTATTCTCATACTCAAAAAAAATTTTCCATCCTCATGATTGGACACAAATCACTCATTCATCAAGACTCGGCTATTATCGAGGCAACTTAAACAATTTTCACCTTATCGAATTGGTTTTTCTCATAATAATCTTATCACGTCATCATATTAGCAAACTATCGAATAATTGAAAGATTTTTTATAGTACATTCTATTAATCAAATTTTTTTCTTATACTCATATTAGCACATTAACAAACCATCAAACATATTTCAGATAATCCATCATATTCACAAACTATTAAACATGCTTTCAATGTTTAACCTCAAATTTGAAATTTGTTAAACATCTCAATCTCTTGTGCTTTGATAAAAGCTCATCACATTGATCAATTCATTTTAATTCTAACTTATCCTTAAGTTATGAATAAAAATCAGCATAACATATTTATGTTTCGGTTTACGCAATAACTCATATGAAATCTACACAACCATTCAATCTTCTCATTAAATATCATTTTTATTAATCATAGAACGTTGTCTCAACACCAAACAACATCAATCATTTATTTTCAATGACCACCTTATAGCCACATATATAGTCAAGGGGATAGCTCATGCGACCTCAAAAACATAAGCTCAATTTCAAAAACAAAAATACAATCAATTCAATCTCGTTCATTAACTCCGTTGCCAATAATTTCAATTCATTTACCCCTACTTGTTCTCTTAACAGCAACAACAACAATAATAAAGCGCAAGTCAAATCATTAAAATTATGCTATTAATCAAATCAACAATCAATCTTAACAAAATCATAATGTCTCAAACAAGAAAACTTTACATCAATATTAACTCATTATCGTTTTTGCATCCAATGTAATCGCTTCGATCATCCTTATTAACACTTGCCCTACACCGCTTAGTGCACAAGCCATCTCGCAATGGTCTTTGTTGCTACTCGTACAACCCATGCTTTGTCGTTTGCTCAACCCTACACACTCGCTATACGTACTTGCTTCAATGGTGGAAACCCTGATCACCTTCGCAAAGTGTGCCTCCAACTACTTATGATCTTACACTTATAATTTATTCGTTTATTCTCGTCTATCAAAATTCATCCCAATATCAACTATAAGGAATCCTTTCCTTTTTTATTTTCAAGATTTATATGATTCTATCAAAAGATGTTTTGAAATTTTAATATTAAAACAACTCAAGAGTTCAAATCATTTTTAGCAATCTTTTATACAACTATGATTTAGTAGTTTATAATCAAAATGTATTAAAACCTTTCTCACCATGTTATGCCTTCCAAATGTTTTGTAACCCACACAATGGGACGAGTTATGTTGACCATCCAACGATCTAAGTAATTATGGATGCATACGTAATTACCAAAATCCTCGCATGGAAATCATAGTGCATACTATCGTGTGTCATAATCAAGAACCGAAGGTAGTTTGTAGTAATGGTACAAATGTTGAGATGATAAGGACATGGTTGATACGCCGCCGGTACATCCTATATATAAGTGTCCTTCTCGGATTGCCATTTGTAGCGTTGTTTCTACTACATGAAGTTCCGTGTGATGATAAATTTTAAATTTTAAAGTTTTTCTTTCTTTCCTCAAGTTTAATAATTCAGCATTATTTTAGTATTCTCTAATTTCGGGACAAAATTCCCAAAAGTAGGGGATATTGTAACAACTCGGGTTTTCGTATAATATATTAAATACCGATACCCGACCCGTTTTTATTTTCGGATAATCTTTATATCGCATCTATCGAGTTATTATCTTATTTTTATTTGTTTCTAATATTTAGTAATATATATAAATAAACTTTCATTTATATACAATTTATACCCTCAACTTTACTTTAATCCCTTTATGTATCCACTTCTATAGTATAAGGACTAAAGTGCAAAATCTGATATATATTATTATATTATTATACCATATCCTTAAAACCAAACCCGAAGACCCGTATTTGGATCCAATCTGCGTGACCCGTATATTTTTCTTGCACTATAATTGTCGGAGTATAATCAAAAGAGATCTTGTAAATCATTTACATTGCTTAAAACGTCTCCCACCATCACTGTAATTAGGAAAACAGATGAGTTGGATTCGACTTAACATAATAATGAAAACCGAAATTTAACAAATTGGGGATATACAATTATATATTTTAATATCACAATTAAGCGAGCATGCGCCTTCATCTGGACGTCTCCAACAATAACACTAACTCAATTTCATTAAACTTAGTCGTTCAGCATGCTAACAGGTTCAGAGTCACGAAGCCTTGGCCGATCACCATGAGTACGTTGTCTTTACAGGTAACTGTTTTGTGTAATTTGGTCGTTAATCACCCTATTCCATTAACCCTATGGTTAATTAATCAAACAACAAACAAAGTCATCAATTCAGAAGTCAAGGGTTTATAGTTTAGTTTATTTCAGTCTCTGTTCATAAAGTTTTATTTTTGTACGTATTACCAACTGATACACCCAGCCCAGTTTGCTGGGTGTGTGTACGTTAACCCTTTGAGCTGGACACCTGTCGCGGGTTCGAGTCCTAGCCGAGCCCAGTTTTTTAATTTTTTTTTTCAATGGTTTTTGATGGTTATAAAAAATTATAATTAAATAAACATTATTTTACTAAACCGAAACTAGTAGGTTAACGTTTCATGTAAATTAATTTCGCGTCCAAGTTTATATATATATATATATATATGTGTGTGTGTGTGTGTATTATATGTATATGTTAATAATAAGTATATGTTAATAATAAAACGAACTGTATTTTATTAAAACCCGAACAACATTATTGACGTTTCTCGTCGTTAATCATTTTTACAAATTTCTTATGTGTGTGTGTGTATATATATATATATGTATTAATCTTTCCAAATAAAAATATAATAAAACGTATTAAACGTGTTAAACTAATTAACTATATTTTTACCACAGGGTTTCGATAAAGAGTCTAAATTATAAATTTTATTATAATTAACTATTCAAACGTTTATTATTATAGTATATCGCAACTCATTTATTTAAAGTAATTATTCATAAATTCGATTATATGATAAAAAACGATTCTTTTAATTAAATGATGACTAACAATATTATTTTCGTAATAACAAATAATCCGTATTGATCAGTCGTTTAATCAATAAACATTCTAATCGTTAAACATAATTTAATTCACATCAAAATCTCAAATCCATTATACGTGTTATCTCATTTATTAATAACTCATAATATTAAATTATTTAATTAGGAATCCTTGTCGGTGAATCCAGAAGGTTAATATTCTATCATCATCATTTGCGTTGTCTTTGCTCATCTAATCAGGTGAGTATCTCACGCCCCTCTTTTACTCATTTTAATTTGTTTTGGGGACATATGCGTTACTAGATATTTTATTATTATTATATATTATCCACATTAGCAACTGGTATCCTTGTATGCATATCAGTTTATGTCTAACTTGCTATTTGCTTATTTGCTCTATTTGAACGCATTCGAAGATGTCCAACATATTTTAGTATGATCATACGATCATCGTAGTGGCCGGCGTCCAATCGCATGACAATGGTTTTACCGACAACTCATTTTTGGTAACCAATGCCCCATTCTCTTGGCAATGTTTAGCCCTATCTTTATTATTTGGTTGAATTGTTTATGTGCTATGACTCAATTGTTTATCTCACATGAATAATTTGCATTTTTCTTTATTTATTATATTTCACTTAACTTCTGTTTTACTCACTCAACCTCGTGTTGAAATTTTTTTTTGTATTTTCAACATATATGTAGGTCATCGTGTGATTTGAATTATTAGGATTACTGAAGAACTTAGGAATTGCTATGCTAGAGAAGGATTATCAAGATTGAAATTTAATTTGGATTATTTATTTCCTTGTTTTCTTTGTTTATGAATGATGTACTTGTATTATATGGATTTTGTTTTGAATATTTTAGTTAATTAAATAGATATTGTCATTTTAATTATTGCATGATATTACCTTGAGAGCTGTGAGCAATCAACTCGCACCCCGGCATTACCGCCTTAGGTTGGGTGTGACATTAAAGGTCAAGGATATGATGGTGCAAGCAACATGTATGGTGGGTTTAATGGTTTGAAAGTTTTAATTTTGAAAAAACAAATCTTCAGCATATTATATTCATTGTTTTGCTCACCAACTTGAACTTGTTGTTATGGGCCTCGCAACCAAACATCACGAGATTTCTAAATTTTATAAAGAAGTATCAAATTTAGTAAATTTTGTTGGCGCATTTTGTATACGAATAGATTTAATAAAAGAAAGTCAAAGAGAAAGATTGTGATTGAATCCGGAAGTTGAAACCAAAAGTGGAAAGAATCAAGAACTATCACTTGCAAGAGTCGGGGATACACTTTGAAGTTCTCATGAAAAAAAAATTTCTATTTGCTTTCTTTATATCCTAATATTATTGACGTGCTTGAATATATAGAAAATTTAGGAGAGTTTTCATATCACAGAAGTGAAGCACATGGACTTCAGTTATATATGAAAACTTTTAGTTTTGTATTTTATTTACGTTTGATATAGTACATCTTGGGTGTTGCTAACATATTGTGTCAAGCACTTCAAAGAAAAGATCAAGATTTGTTGAATGCAGTTAAGCCAGTTAGCTTAACTGATGAAGGCCTCAAAAGTTATCAACTTGAAGGTTTTGACTCGCTTTTAGAAGATGCAACACTCTTTTATGACAAATATGATATTCAAGTGGTTGGTAAGAAAGCCGAGTATGTTGACCCAAAATGTTGAAGAAAGAAGATTGGCATCAACAGTCGTCATCATTATGTGGTTAATAATTTCAACACGGTTCTCGATATGCAGATTCAAGAACTTGGAAACCGCTTTAATGAGGTAACCATTAACTTGCTTACTGATATGAGTTCTTTGAGCCCGTCTTGCAAATTTAGTGCCTTTAGTAAAGTAAACTTGTTAATTAAAGTTGGTGGAGATGTATCCATATGATTTTCATTTTGATGAAAAAGAGAACCTTGTATATAAACTTGGCCACTACATGACTAATGTTAAAGAAGATAATTGGTTTACAACTTGAGTGGGTTAAGTGATCTTGCCAAAATGATGATGAAAACAAGATTACACATTGATTATCTGTTGGTCTATCGTTTAATAAAGTTATCATTAGTTTTGCTGGCTGCAACGACAAGTGTTGAGAGATGTCTTTCTTCAATGAAGTATATGAAAACGGATTTGTGTAATAGGATGGGTGATGAATACATGAATGATTCTTGCCTTTGTTACATTGACATGGAATTCCTCCAACTAGTTTTAATTGAAGATGTAATGCAACGATTTAAAAAAATGAAGACTCGTAGGGAATAATTATAAGTATTTTTCTAATTTGTAAAGAATATTGTATTTATATTTTGTGTTCTTTAATTCTAATAACGGTGTCATTTTTATTATTTTATCGTATTTTTATAATGTAATGAACTTTGCCCGAACTATCGAAAAAAAATTCCATAATCCGTCGCTGCCACTAAATATACCTTGTCAACTAGAAGACTAGAATCTTAAATGTCACATATACGTGGAAATTAAATGATAACATCGAGCAAGAATACAATAAATTAATCAACAAAAACCCAAATTAGCTTACGTCTTGTTCTCGAGTTTTTTAACCAAGAAAAGAAAAGGAAAGGAGAGGGAAGAATAAGAATGGGAAGGGGAGGGAAGGAAATTTTTTTTAATTAGGTATGTTCTTGAGTTGGAAGAAAAATTAGAGAAAATGAAAGGATAACTATGTTAAAAAATAGTTATCCTTAGTAATCATCCCATTTTTGGGAGGATAATTTTTTGAGAAAATACATTAATTTAATCCATCCTAACTCCTCCTACTTCTTTCCTTTCCATCCTAAAATAAATTCAAGAACACCTATTTTTTAACTATCCTAAGTTTTTCTTTCCTTTCTTTCCTTTAAAAAAACTCAAGAACAGGGCGTTAGGGTTTTAAATGTTTTATTGATTACCAAACAACAGAAATGAGGATGAAAATGATTACCAAAAAATTGAACACCTCAACAATCGTCTAAAACAAGTGCTAAACTGCTAAAGCATTTTCAAAAGTTGCAACTTTAACCCCTGAAGTTTCATCAATTATTTACATTCAGCCATCAGTTGTTTATACAACTTAATTTAGCTCCGGACTTTATTATTACATATAACAAGAAGGTTAAACCCAAATTTGTACTAGGCATCACATCTAGCACTAAACTGTTTTTGAGAATACCAACCCTTTGCTTAGATATCTATTTTTATAAAAAGCTCAATAGTTTTATTGTCAAACGTTTGGAATTTGAAGCTAGATGTGTCAGAAAGAGTATTATAAGGATAACTGACTCTTTCTATCACTATGAAGCAGAATTCACTAAGTGGAAAAAAGAAACACCTACTACAAAAATTATTATTTTAAAATTTTAATATTTACAAAACTCCGGGTATTTCCAAAAATAATTATTTAAAAAAAAAACAAAAGAATATATAAAGTCAACCATGGACCTAGTCTAGTGACAAAGGTGTATAATCTTAAAAAAAAAAAGTTAATCTATAAAAAAATGCTAGCAAATAATAAAAAAATATTATGTTATGGAACAATCACAAAAACACCACTCCAAGAATACACCTTTTAGTTCCATCCTAGATTCGCTTGAAAGTTGAAACACAAACCTGAACAACACATCATCGTTTTCCCCTACATGCAGCAATCTTTTTACACTTTCCATAAGCAAAGCACAAACAACACACCACATGGCCCCACCAACCGCCCCCACCCCCAATCTTTAAATTCTGCATCAAAAACCACAACCCAAACACCAGCAAAGTCTTCAAAAATAAAATCTTTCACCTTCTTTTCTTCAATAGTAAAAAGAAAGAACCCTTAAAAGTTTCATCTTTTGGGTTCTTGACATATTGCCATTAAACAAGATTTTGTAAATGAGTTATTTGTTAATGCAAAAGGGTGTGCGTGTATGGGTGGTGTTATTGGTTAGTTTTATAAGCTTCATTTTTGTGGATGCAAGAAGTGAAAATGGGAGGGTTTTGATTGATGGGAAGAGTAGGATTGCAGAGACAGATAATGAATTTATATGTGCAACAATGGATTGGTGGCCACCAGAGAAGTGTGATTATGGTACTTGTAGCTGGGATCATTCTTCACTCCTCAATGTGGTAAGTGGTAACTTTCCTATCGGTTATTTGTTTAAGATTAAATCATGTTATTTCTATATATAAAAAATTTCTATAATGTAATACTATGTGTGTCTGTTGTTTAAAGATGTGCAATTTTTATGTTTTATTTAAACATCGCCATTACATGTGGAAATGGAAGACTAATTAGAAATTAAAAACAACATATTTTACTTAAAACAATGCCGTTACAGTTTGTTTAACTGTTGGTACTTATTTTTTTATAAAATTATATATATATAATGTGGTTTTAGAAATGAAATTAAGATATCAATTCAAATTTTATTAGAAAATAAAATACATGATAGAGTATTATAGCAAATAGTTATAGGAATTATAATTTGATATTTATTAATTACAAAAATAATCTGAAATCACTAAAAATTAACTTACTTTTGCTGTTTCTTTTTTCCAACTTAATGAAGGAAAATATTGTTGTTCACTTATTTAGCTTCCACACTCCGGCCATTTTTCATAATAGTAACTCTCTATATACAAAGGGTAACTATTTATCATTCTATGTAATTATATGAATGGGTGGGAAGTATTAAAGTAACAATAAAATAAGTGATTGTCAACAAGATATGGACATAAACAGAGAATGAGATGTAAAATTTTTTATCTTCTATAAATATAAACGAAATTTAGAGAAATGTGATGTTTTAAGTTAAAATATATAGACAAAGATGAAGAATGGGTTGTGAGTGCCCTAATCACAATTGTTAGAATGCTGATCTACAATGTGTTTATTTTATTTGAATTAAAATATGCTCTCATATATCATGTCCTACTTCCACTATATGAGTGGTAATTAATTATGTTGTTTATAGCCTACAACATAAGTAAGATATATATGTAATACAAAAGTAAGACAACATATCCAATTCAATCCAGGCTCTTATGATTTGTATTAATTTGTCTTTAGATGGTGTTTCAATCCAGACTATATTAGATATATATTTGTTTCTCTAACCCGATTGTTATGTAAACTATAATTAGTCAATGAAACTATTTATGTTTAATAGAAATAGTTAGTAACAAATAGTAGTCTAATTAAGGGGACATTTCTAATCTTGCTCTATACAGGATCTTAAAAACAAAATCTTCAAGAATGCCATCAAAGGTGAACCTTTTTCTTCATATATTATACAATTCTTCTGATCAACTCGATCTAAAATAAGTTGTGCTTTTTTAAATATTATGTAGCTTTTTCTCCATTAAAGATCAGATTAGGAGGCACTTTACAAGATAGAGTGATCTACCAAACCAAAAATCACCATAAACCATGTAACCCTTTCATGAAGAACACCACAGAATTATTTGGTTTCACCAACGGTTGCTTGTCTTTATCCAGATGGGATGAACTCAATAGATTCTTCCAAGAAACTAGGTAACCGAATCAAACAATTGGTTCTGTTAATATGTTTTTTTTGGTGTGTATGTTTATAGGTCTTTAAATGTTTTTTCTTTACATTTAGGACCATGGTTACATTTGGATTGAACGTTCTCATGGGAAAGACAGTGCTAGCCGATGGTTCTACCATTGGAGCTTGGGACTCGACCAATGCTGAAGCTTTAATGCGTTACACGGTTAAAAAGAATTACACAACCTATGGTTGGGAGCTTGGTAGGTGAACCCAATTTAATATAAGTTACTCCAAATGACTAGTGCACGTAGGGCTGATATAAGCTTGTTAGATTAGGTCATTGGGATCATGCTGATCATATACGCCCTTGAGCTACAAAATTTAAGCCATACGGCCATAATCGGGTCAAGTAGCAAGTTAAATGCGTCAGCTAGGCTAGGTTAGGCTAGGCTTGGCTCACAAAACTATGCTTGAACTTGATTCATGTTGGCAACGTGTGTCTCATGAGCCTATCAGACAATCATTTCACCCGAAATACAGGTGACAAAATGGCTGGCTAGATAATAGTAATATAACAAAGGGCTTATAGCCTAGTGGTATCAAGGTGCATTATAGTTATATATGCCCTTCTCTATGAGGTTGATGTTTCGAATCTCATGGTGGACAATAATGTATATTTTGGAGTAAGATTAGAGGGGTGTGTATTGATAAAAAAAATGATAATAGTCAAAATTGATTTTTGAAAGGGTCAACTTGATTTTTGAACCATTTAGCCATTCCTTTTTTTAGCGAAGGATCTTTAGTGGGCCCATTTGACTTGTTTTAATCATAAAGTAACCAAACTTGATCTACTAAGAATCAATGATTTGAAACTTAAAATCTTCATCTTTCATCAATATGTACCATAATTTATTGCAATATACACTAATAGGGAATGAATTAAGTGGAAATGGAATTGGAGCAAGTATATCAGCATCACAGTACGCCCACGACACAATGACCCTCCACAAAATGGTACACCGTCTTTACAAGGCTATTGAACCTAAGCCGCTAATCATCGCACCCGGAGGTTTCTTTGATCAAAACTGGTTCATGAAATTTTTAAACAGAACATCCAAGACCCTCAATGTGGTATCTCACCACATATATAGTCTCGGCTCAGGTAACTTTTCTTCAAAGCAACTCAAACTTCAAGGGTGTTCGATGACCATTTATTACTGTTTCACATTAATCTATAATATAATTCAAATTTGTCTAGAAACACAATTATCTTATTGTATAAGCAGTAAAACTTTATATGAGCTATTTCCTACATGTTGTTTTATCACAATTTATTATCCGATGCTAATGATTCATTATTGTGTTATCTATTACAAAAAACATATCCAAACACCCCTAAGGTGATCAAATTGCCAAAGTTCACATTTTTACACTATTATTCTTATCAGGGGTGGATCGAAACCTAACCGAAAGAATTCTTGATCCATCTTATCTTGATGAGGCGGGGAAAACATTCAAGCAACTTGAATCCACAATCAACTCTTCTTCAAGTTTAGCATCTGCTTGGGTTAGTGAGGCTGGTGGGGCTTATAATAGTGGCCAAAATCTTGTTACCAATGCATTTGTGTTCAGTTTCTGGTAAGCTTCTTCATGAATGTACATTATATATATTAATAACTAAAATATCAAAAGAAATGAAACCGAGAAGAGTGTTGAATATCAATGCACATGGTACAAGCATCAACGGATATAGGGGGCAACTAAAAATGCTAAAGTAACTGAAAAAAACTGACTTGCAACCGAATAACCAAACCTAACCCAAAACCGACGGTTTGGTTTTATGTTTATTCAAAAACCGAGTTTTTGGTTATGTTTCGGTTTTATGTGTACTGAAACCGAAAGACCGAACCATAAAAATGAACTGACTTTTGACACCGAATTAAATCTGTAGAAACGGAAAAACCACTTTTGTTATTGCATTTATGGATCATAATTTTTTTTTCTGAATGTTATGTAATTTTATAAAAAAAAGAAGAAGAAAGAAAGAAAAGATTTGGTGTTTAGCCTCAAAATGTTAGACCCAAGTATATAGTAATCAATTAATTATTATTTAAAAAAATAATTAGAACCAAAGGTTCACGCGTGAATTCCTTATTTTGTTGAACTTGGTCCATTCTTTTGGCGCTTAAATTTTAAACCCAAATGGCAAAACCGAACCGAGCCCATTGTAAAAGCCAAAAAACAGGACCCAAAGGTTTTCAAAAACCTAAAAACCGAATGCATCATGAACCTGTTAAAATTGGCATTTTCACTAATCCAGGTACTTGGATCAGCTGGGGATGTCATCTATCTACGACACAAAAACATACTGCAGGCAAACTTTGATAGGAGGAAACTATGGCTTACTTAATACCACTACCTTTGAACCAAATCCAGACTACTACAGGTTCATAACTAAACTATGACTTTTTCAGGTCAAACCATTGAATGATCATAACCCCAAATAAGATTATGTTAATTTCTTAACAGTGCACTTCTTTGGCACCGGTTAATGGGGAGTAAAGTTCTATCCACAAGATTTTTGGGCACCAAGAAAATACGCGCTTATGTACATTGTGCCAAAAAATCGGTAAGTTCATCACAACATAGAGGTGACGACCTCAATCAGTTATGTATAAACATGTTGGTTTGGGTTGTGTTTTATATAATAGAGTTCCGTAGTTGTAACCAAGACAGTACTTATTTATTGTAGAAGTGGGGAAAAGTTGCAGGCTAACCCGACTTAGCGGGCCCATTTCGGCCCGAACTTGTTATCAACCCACCTTGCAAATTTTAGCTGCAAGGCTCAAGTTAATGTGTTGAACGTTTCAAGTAATACTTAGTTTAAGAAAAATTAGATTATTATTTTAATAGTATCAATTATGTACTCACATTTAACACAACTGTTATTTATAAAAATGGACCAAATTGTGACACTTTGATATTACATATTGCAGAAGGGAATAACAATACTATTGATGAATCTAAACAACACCACCAGCGTTAATGCAAAACTGTCGGTCAATAGTATTTGGAGGCTACACAAACACAGATCTCATACACACCATCAGTATAAAACAAAGCTTTCTCATTCAGAGTCAAAACATACAAAGATGAGAGGAACAAGAAAACGAACACGAGAAGAATATCATTTGACAGCAAAAGATGGAAACCTGCATAGTAAAGTGATGATGTTGAATAGCAAAGAATTGCGAGTAAATTCAAAGGGTGAAATACCTTCATTGAAACCGTTATATGTGAATTCTTCAAAGCCGATAACTGTACATCCTTATTCTATTGTATTTGCACATATCCCACATTTTGCATTGTATGCCTGCAACAGTTAGGTAGGAGAATGCATGGAGTTGATAATTTGTTCCGATTTGGATATAGAATTTTATAGAGGATTGATCATAAAAATGTAATTACATATATCATATATGTGCACAGAAAAAGAAATATAAATGAAGTTTTCAAATCAAGATTTATGGGATGTTCATGGAAAAGTTATCATTAATCAGAGAAGTTCGTCATTGACCTTCTACTCCAATGGCATGGAGGTAGGGGTGTTAACTGGGTCAACCCGATCAGGTTTTGGGTTATTCAGGATTTTAAAAAACTAAACTAAACAGCAACCCGACCCTATTAAGGTTCCGGTTTATAGGGCTCGGATTAGTCGGGTCCGTTACTCTAAATTAGACCCTCATTGCTTAGTTGCATGAGTGACGCAAAGATTTGAAAGTAACAAGAAATGTTATAAGAAACTCTTAGCAAAACTCTTAGTAACAAGAAAAGTTAATTTTTCAAGATTTTTTTTCCCTCGTATTCTGGGTCCATCTTCAGAAGTTTGATTTTCCAGACTTTAAATCGTTGAGTTGAGATTCATATTTACTAAGAGCATTCACAATAAAGAATTCTTGGGGTGTTTTTGAGGAAAAAATGGTGTCGTGGATGAGAGATGGTATGACATTGAGGAGAGAGAGTGTTGTGAGATTCTTGTGGAAGAATGCATCAAGAATATTTTTGTGAGGGAGAGGGATGAGACATGCTAAAGAAGAAAGGAGAAAGATGGTGTTTTGTGGGGTCAAACACCATCTATCAGTGATGGTCCCTAAATAGCCCTTTTTAAGAGAGAGAAACTATCAAATAGCCCGTGAGATTTCATTTTTCCAAAATAGCCATTCAAATCCAACTTTCACGTTACATTGGGAATTTCCCCGTGATGTGATATTTCGTGGACCAATCAAAAACTGTCATGTGTTTTTCATTCCCACCTACCACGCTAGTATTCATCCTAAATCTATCTGAAACGTTACTTTTGACATCAAATATAACCTGAAGAAAACCAACTATAACGTGATGTTTCAAGCTATTTTCATCGGCAACGTGAGTTTTCAAATAAGATGATTTTTGAGTTATTTTGAAATTCATCTCCAGAGATGAATTTCAAATAAATTTCAACATCGGAGACGATTTTTTATTACAATTCAACTGCCAAGATGATTTTCAATGGACTTTAAACTTTTGTTCATACATTACTTATAACGTGTATTTTCATTTCATTTCTCATAAACCAACAAAAATCTAGGTGATATCATCTTGAAGAATGAAGTTTAAGCGAGGTGATCCGATTGAAGTTGTTGATATGGGTCCGGGTTTCATGGGTTCGTTTTATGATGGAAACATAATCTCACGGGTTGGGAAGGAGACATACATCATGATTTTCCGGACACTACTTGAAGCTGATCAATCCGGTTTGTTAAGAGAATTTGTGAAGGACGATAAAATAAGGCCGAAACCTGCTGATGTTCTTGTTAGTGGCTTTGATCTTGGTGAGAAAGTGGATGTGTTTGCAAATGGTGTTTGGTGGGTTGGTCGTATTATTAGGAAAATTGGAGAAACCGAGTATCTTGTCCATTTTGACAGCACGAATCAGGATATCATTTACCCGTTTACTGACACTTGTGTTCATCAGGACTGGGATGCTGCAAATGAGGTTTGGGTGTACTCTTGTAACTGAATAGTGTTTGGAGTAGTTGAAGTTTGTGTAAGTTTGGGTAGTTTTATGGTGTAATAGTTTGTGCAAGTTTGTGTAATCCTTGGTGTGGTGTAGTTGAAACATATTTTGTTTTGTTGTTGTGGTTCAATGTAAGGGCATAATGCATGTAATGTTTAACACTAAGTTTTCAACTTAGTGTTTCTGTGTAATATTATGGTATGTTTTTAAGGTATTTAGTGTTTTATGTGTATGTTGTGTTAACCAAATATAAACAAGATTAGCCAAGAAAACAACATAAACTAATCTCATCAAACTACATTTTTACAAGAAACGAAATGAATATTACAATTTTAAAGTTATACATCAATCGACTTCAATGTAATCAACACACTTTTCGTCTTCTTGTTTTTCTTTCTTTGAATCAGCTTCTCTTTTATTTCCAACCTGATTTTCATGGATCGTCAATCCACTAAATTCTTCCTCCCAAGCTGCATCTATGTCAAAGTCATCACCATCCCATATGGCAAAGGGATCATCTGTTGTTTCCATGACTTCGGGTGGGGCAAAACCTTCTTTCCTTCGACGTTCATCTCTTCAAAAAATTGTATGAAGGTTTCAATGTCGTCGAACTTATCAACATCAGGGAGAAGACGTGTTTCTGGATCGTTGAAGATCGGTTTTGCCATTGTAATGAGTTTAGGCAAGTTTAGGAAAAAATTGTTGTGTATTTAAAATAAAAGATTTTAAATATGAATTATGGCAGGACCGATAAATTTTGAACCAAATATATGTTGTACGTTACAATGTGGCCCAAAAATATGTTCTATGTTAAATTATACCCGGTTTGTATATTGAACGTTAAAGTTTTTCCCAAATATATGTTGCAAGTCCATTATTGGATGAACCTATAAAATTTGTACCAAATTTATGTTATACGTTACAATGTGGACAAAAAATATGTTCTAGGTTAAATTATACCCAGTTTGTATGTTGAACGTTAAACTTGTTCCCAAATATATGTTGCAAGTTAATTATTGGCTGGACTGATAAAATTAGAACCAAATTTATGTTATACGTTAAAATATGTCCCAAAAATATGTTCAACGTTAAACTATACCTGGTTTATATGTTGTACGTTAAAGTGTTTCCCAAATATATGTTGCAAGTCAATTATTGGCTGGACCGATAAAATTAGAAGCAAATTTATGTTAAACGTTAAAATATGTCCCAAAAATATGTTCAACGTTAAATTATACCCGGTTTATATGTTGTACGTTAAAGTGTTTCCCAAATATATGTTGAAAATAAAAATGTGGGCCAAAATTATCTAGTCCGTTATAATTTAATTTCATCATTCGTTCAATGATAAGTTAAACCTGTTTTCCTATAATTCAATTTCATCATACGTTCGACGATACATCTACTAAAATTAAGATTATTAACTAAACAACCATAACAACTAAAGACAAAAACTTAAAAAGAACGTTAGCAATAAATTTCGTTCGCCATATGACGTCGGAAGTTAATAGACTTTGGTTCAACACATATTGGAACAAAAACCTAAAATTTATTAAAAAAACAACTAATTACTCACAAATTATTGTAAACAACAAAAATAAAAAAAATTAAACTTACCACATCTACGTTCCAAATGGAGGAAATCACGGATCCTCGCCGTTAACAAGATTTGGATCTATGGAGTCTGGTGCTTCTGTAATACATGGAGGAATGATAGACCAATGTAAAACTATTAAAAGCTTCCAATTGATTATGCATGAGATACCTAACCCAACCATCTGAAAACAAATATCAAGAAATTAACACTTCATTGAAAATATGTAACTCATTCAGAACTAATTGAAAATAATAACAATCCAAGAATTCACGACCTAGAAGGCCACCGAATTCAAGAAATCAAATTCAGATTCAGATTTACGCAAGGTTTAGAAGGCCACCAAATTTTCACGACCTAGAAGTAGATGAACAACCCAACCCGAACAGCTTCATACGGGAGTGGGAGAAGAAGTACATGGTTGTGAAGGATATGAAAAAACAAACAAAAGGTTTGAAAAAGGTTTACAATAGAGAAAGAAAATGAACTTTAATTGAAATTAGACTCCGAGGTTGAAATTCATCTATGGAGATGAATTTCAAAGAAACTTTAAAAACCATAAATTTGAAAACTCACGTTGCCGATGAAAACAACTTGAAACATCACGTTAAAGTTTGGTTTTCTTCAGGTTATAAAAGTAACGATTCAGACAGATTTGGGATTTGGGATGAATACTAGCGTGGTAGGTGGGAATGGAAAACACATGACAGATCTTAATTGTTCCACGAAAACTCACGGGGAATATCCCAATGTCACGTGGATGTTGGATTTGGTGGGCTATTTTGGGAAAATGAAATCTCACTGGCTAGTTTTCAATTTCTCTCTCTTAAAAAGGGCTATTTAGGTAATTTTCTCTAATAATAATAATAATAATAATATTGAGTTGCCTTAGTTAGGGCATAATTGTTATTTGTAGGTTAGTTTGGGCTTAGGTTAACATGTACTGTGGGCTGCTTAAGTTACTAGGGTTAGGCTAAGCGTACCCTCCTTATGTACTTGTCATACCTCCTCTCTTAGACTTTCAGTTCCTTCAACAATTATATTTAACATATTACTACCCTCTAATATTTTAGTCATTTCAAGTCTCCATCAAAATATCAAATCAAGTACTATAAAGTTAATTTTTTTTTATAATTTTTTCATTTTCTATCTTTTTGTTCGTATTGTACGTTCGTTATCAAAATAATATTTATTATCATTATAAAATGTATTTAAAAAAGAATGATATAACATGCCTTTATAAATATTGTTTGATAGGTTTGAATGCATGAAATTTATGTCACATGAGAAAAAACCAACGTGTTGATCAAGTCTTATGTTGTTTAATCTATTTTATTGATAAAAAATGTAAAAATTATTTAAAAAAACACACCCTAAAAGTATAAAATATTTATAGAAAAAAACTGTTTTTTTTTTCTTATTAATTTAAAAAACGTGTTTTACATAAACAATTTTTGTTATTTAAAAAATCAAAAAAAATATTTTAATATACAAAAAAAAGGAAAAGAAAATCTATTTAAATAATAAAAAAAACTTTATTTTAATTAATAATGATAATAAAAGATGACAAAAAGACAAGGAATGGATATAAATGCTTAAATCGTATTAATTATTAATTAAACGAACACACGAACCTGACACAACACACGAAAGCAATAATGAACACGAGGATTTAACGTGGTTCGGTCTACACTGACCTACGTCCACAGGCTGCAACAAGGATACTTTTATTATTGCTCTCTGCCGCACTCGTGATGAGGAATTACAAGTACAAGGCTAAATATATATAAATACAATAGTAGGGTTTTCTACTTTTTCACCAAGACAACTAATATGACTTTAATTAAAACAAAGTGGGCCAACCAATTTGATCTTCTAATTTCCTTCTTCATAGTTCTCTTGAACCGGACCCAAAACAATCGAGCCTCCACATTTAACCCAACAGTCTCCCACTTGGAGGCTTGATAATCTTCAAACTGCCTACCGATGATTGCTTGTACCTATTGTAATCTTCCTCGTCTTCTTGATTGCATTTGCCTTCTCATCAGTTAACTTGAACGCCCGTTGAAGCTCCCCCGAGCTCCAACACATAAGTCATGACTACCACTGATAGTGACTCGTTCTCTGTCCCTACCGGCTCCCACTTACACGAACTGCCAAATCCTGGAATACCTTGAGAACAACCAACACTCTCCATATTAAGCAGGTAATCTTCTTGGGAGACTTTAAACACTGAAATACTGGTTCTCTTAACCCACTGTCTGGTAACTATGACTAAAGCTTTGACTGACTGATTGCCAGTGCTTCGACTGCCACGAAAACCCCTAATTGGTTTCTATGAACCTCTTCTAGCATGCTCAACCTGAATCTGATATGTGGCTATGGGTTGTCTTCTTCTGAACTGGGCCGGTCACTCTATCAGACGATAAACTAACCATATACAATTGAACCCCTCTTTCTTCCTCGAGCGATGACAAGATTTCCCTTTACAACTTTCCACTGCTCGTTCCCAAATTTAACCTCATGTCCCTGTTCATCCAACTAGCCGACCGAATTCAACTTTTTCTTTAAGCTTGGAATCACTCTAACGCCCTTCAAGGTCCATGAACCGGCTGAAGTAACTAAATTCATGTCACTCATGCCCGTAACATCAAGAACAACATTGTTCGCTAGCCTAACCTCACCAAAATCTCATTCCTTCAAATTCTGCAATGCTTCACTGCCGTGGGTAGCATGAAATGAAGCACCAGAATCCATGACCCAGGAATCAACATTATCCTCAACACTAAGTACTAAAAATTCATCCTTTGAGCATTCTTCTGCAGTGTTGACTTCTTTCTTTTCATTTTTCTTAAAGTGTCTCGCTTCATTGCAGTTCCAACATACCACATCCTTCCAAGTCCTAGACTGACTCCTTTTCCTGTTCCAGCTCCCACTACCTCTATTATTTTTCCTTCCTCTGCCAACATACACTAAATCACTTGATGATTCACCTGAATTTCTTAGTCTGACGTGTTCGCCTAAAATAAGATCCTGAATCCCATCAAAAGTGAAGTCACTGGTAGAACTAGTAATCGCTGTAACAGTACCTGACCATCTATCAGGCAAGGACTATAACAATAGTAGAGCCTGAACCTCATCCTCGAATTTGATACTAACTGACCCAAGTCTTGACAAATTCGAGTTTAATTTGTTGATGTGCACTCTAACTGAACTTCCTTCTTTCATCTTCGTGTTCACCAGTTCACGAATTAGGAAAACCATATTAGCTGCCGAAGGCTTTTCATACATATTAGACAAAGCATTCATTATCCCACGCGTTGTGGTTTCCTTCAAGATGTTGAACGCAACATCCTTCGATAACGACAATCTAATAAATGCCTTGGCTTTCTTATCCGAATCTCCCACTCAGCTGGTTTTATCTTCTCCGGTCTTTCACCCAATACCGTGTCCAAATCCTCTGAACCATCAAATCCTCCATTTGCATTTTCCACCAACTAAAGTCTTTAACTTCAAACTTATGGTATCATAACCTTTCAGTCTTCTGCCATGACAATGACTAAATTGAAACATAGATAAAAGAAAACAAAGACAAACACAACAATGGCACGAGCTCGAACTTAGCGGTTGTTCTACTGAACTCTGTTAAATAATAAACCTATTTAAACGCAACGGAATAACGAACTGTAAATCAGAAACTGAAACTTTAAACTGAAACGATAAAACCTAACAAACGCGGTTGGCACTGGTTACCTGTTTCTTTAAATAATTTCTTCTAATTTGACGACTGTTCTTCAACCAAAATATGATCTTGATTAACGCATTCTTGGCTTGTTTTTTGCAAAGTAGGAACTTGACCCAAATTATTTTTGGGCTAAACTACCAAGACTTTCGGCCCACACAAACTTAAACACACTAGGCCCACTACTCTTGTATTTAAAAGCCCAAAGATGATAGTAATTTGCTCCAAATAAGATCTGGTCAAACCTTAAACCTTAAGAACAACAATATAATTGTTTGCTTCTCTTTCTCTTTTAGGGCACACACTCCAATAAAAATATAAACAATGCAAACTCTTCTCTCTAGTCAATAATCAATCGCAAATAGCCAAACAAAAAAAGGAGAATAATAAAACGACGATGTTCGAGGGTGGAAAACTAGCACAGATTCACGTGCCGATGCGCGAACGACTTTCAAACAGAACCAACGATCATCGGCGGCGGCTGGGTAAAGACAGAACCCTTATTCTAGCGATCAACCTTCTTCAACGGCGGTGATAATACCCTAGCGGCTGCTAGTGACGGCCATGAAAAGACTGGTGGTTCTTTGTGTTCTCCGTGTGTAACAAACATAAGCTCTAGATACCACTTGTTAGGATTAAACGCACACACGAACCGAACACAACACACGAAAGCAATAACGAACACGAGGATTTAACGTGGTTCGGCCTAAACTGACCTACGTCCACAGGATGCAACCTGTTAGTTTATAATTCAAATCTAGTTATTATTTAAGTTATTATGCATGTGTTAAATAAGCTTAAACCAGGTCATACCTTGGACCAAGTTTATAGCATTCAGTTGGTAGTTTACGTTATTAATTATTGTTGAAGTATTCCTTCTTGAACGTTGTAAGTGTTGGCTATTAAAGCCCATTTGGTATCTCAATAAAGTATGCAGTTTTTATCTCTTTCCTTATCTCTATCACAATAACATTCTTATCTTTTTACATCTCAAGCCTTCTAATCACTGATACAATCTTAAAACCCTACCTCTGATCGGTCTCTGATCCAACAAAGTGGTATCAGAGCCACACCATCTGATCTGATTCAAGACTCTTGCTGGTATTTGATCTCTGTCACTCCATATGGGAAGCACTTCGGCCGCTGCAAATGTTTCATCAGCCCCGTTGCCTATCTTTAATGGTGAGGGATATGAATTTTGGAACATTAGAATGAAAACTATTCTAATCTCACATGACTTATGGGATACCGTCCATAATGGGTATAATGAGAAAGATAACGATCAGCCACGATTAACGGGGAATAGGAAGAAAGATGCTAGAGCCCTTTCAATAATTCAGCAAGTTGTACACGATGATGTGTTCTCAAGAATTGCTGCAGCCTCAACGGCTAAACAAGCATGGACTCTCTTAATGACTGAATATCAAGGAGGGTACAAAGTGAGAAAAGTGAAATGGCAAAACCTACGACGGGAGTTTGAAACACTTCAGATGAAGGAAGGGGAGAGTGTAGCTGATTTTTTTGTCAAAAGTTATGAAGAACGTGAACCAGAAGAGAGCTTATGGAGAGGAGGTTTCAGATCAATTGGTTGTGGAAAAGGTGTTAAGAAGCTTACCACCTCGATGGGATCATGTGGTGACAACTATAGAAGAATCAAAGGACCTCTCTAGATTGACATTCGATTAGTTAATGGGTTCTCTTCAAGCCCATGAACCTCGTGTCAATAGAAAGGTTGAACCAATAGAAGAAGAACAAGCACTTCAAGCCAAAGAAGATGAGACTCAGGCGTGTATCATGGGAGAGGACGGGGTTTCTCCTTTGGTCGTGGGTATGGACGTGGAAGAGGTCGTGGTAGGTCCACAATACAATGCCATAATTACAAGAAATATGGCCACGTCCGAGCCGACTGTTGGAGTGAACCACAAGCCTAAGCTGCAGTGGGTGATGAACACGAACTAGAAGAAGAGGAAGGGAATCTATATATGGCAATTCAAGGCAATGATGTGGAACCAGTGGAAAAGAAAGGCAAGGATAGTGAAACCAGGTTCATGAATAGTGGGTGTTCCAATCACATGACAGGTTAACATACAAAATTCAAAAGTCTGGACAACACTAGACTGAATGTTCGAATGGGAAATGGAGAAGCTATTCGGATAGAAGGAAAAGGGCCGATCAAGATTGAAGTTCAAATGGGGAAATATAAGATACTCAATGATGTTCAATACTCACCCGAGTTAGGATATAACCTCTTAAGTGTCGGTCAGTTAATGAGGTCTTGATACTCCCTGTTATTTGATGATAATGCTTGTGTGATGACGTATAAAAAGTCAGGGGAGATTGTGTGTAAAATTCCCATGTCAAAGAACAACACTTTTCCTTTAAAAGTGAAAGACCAAGAAACGGTGTTGGCTGCGGTAAGCAACGAATCAATGTTGTGCCACTTACGGTATTATTAGGGTCTGGTCCCTCTTTCTTCATCTTCGTACATACTGTCTTTACATACCCATAACATACATACTTTCATTAATTATTCATTCATATCCATATATTGTACGTATATCTATCATAAACATTCATCTATCATAAGCATACCTCCCTTGTTAGCATGTGCAATATCCAAAGATCGTTCACATACCGACAAGATTTCATTCACATTTATGATATACACACATAACATATAAACCATACAGGCACACACTTACCAGTTAAGGTAAGTGTATTAACTATCACATCGAGTATGCACATAGCCCCTAAAACATAACAAGAAAATGGGGCTAGAAACTCACCTGAATGCGGTTACGTTCACCGTTTATGGTTATCCCTTTCCTGAGTTGTGCACGGCTAACTGTATAATATTTACATGTATCAATTAACTATCGCTACTCATATTGTATTTTTATTTTTATATAACCCACAACGAATGGGGGTCCGGGGGCAGCGCCCCTGGCAGCGGGGTTCTAGGGGCGGCAACCCCTAGTGGGGTCCAAGGGGCAGAGCACCTGGCTGGGGTTAATCTGTCTTAACACATTTTCAACATTTTAAGTTATCTTCTAAGTTGGGCTTATTTACTAAGCCAAGATAATAGGCTTAACATTTATGGATTTAGTTAATTCAGGCCCAACTGTTCACTACCTGGGCCCAACTGTCCATATGGGCCCAACTGGATTCAGGACCAAAACCTAACCGAGAACTGGCCAGCCGAGAACCCAGCTCATGACCGAGAAATATGGTCTGACCGAGAACTCAGGTTTGACCGAGATCTCGCTTTGACCGAGAACCCCAGTCACCAAGAACCCAGGTCACCGAGAACTCTCGTTGACCGAGATCCTGTATCTGGCCGAGGACATGGGTTGGCCGAGAACACCCAGCTCACTCATTTTTTCTGTCTTATGATTCTGCCTTGCCCAGATTACTTGATTCATGGTTAAAATATGAAATTTTAACCCTTTATCATCATCATTCATACCCGTTAACACCCATTACTTATCACAGCTTCAAGATCTATCTCGTTTTAGGCATAAAGTTTGGACCTTTATAGATTAAAAACGTTCTAGGCTAGATCTAGGGCTCATATATGAGCCGTACATAACCATAGGTCTATAGAATTCATTTTAATCATCAAGTTTGTATTTTTATGATGTATCTAGATCCCATCTAGTCTAGGGTCAAGTTTCGTGGCAAAGCGTTCATAAAAACCTTTATCGTAAAGAACATACCTTTTTGACGTTTCTCGGTTACGGCTTGCTTTAGCTATGAACCTTGACCTTGTATTTAGCTTGCAACCCAAAGATCTATCAATAGGAGGCTTGATTTTTTTATCTCGGTTTCTTTTTCTTGTTTGCGGTCGAAATGGAAAGGGTTTGTGTGTGTTATGGAGGTGTAGGGGATATTATGGATAAGATGGATGGAAATGGAAAGATTTAGGGTTTAAGGGGTATTTATACTCCCTTAAGCCCATGGACCTAAGGCCCATCTTTCCTTTTTGGTCCATGATTAATTCTATTTAATTAGACTACTTATCTTTCCTCCTATTATTGTTATTTTATATACCACCTTAAGTAAACTTGTACATCAAAAGAGATAATTTATAAAATATTATTTATTGAAATTTTGGGATGTTACAAGTCTTCCCTCCTTAAAGAGGTTTCGTCCCCGAAACCTAACTATTACATAAACAGATTAGGGTAAAACTTGCGCATCTCATCCTCAGCTTCCCAAGTGGCATCAGATCCCTTGCGGTGCTTCCATATCACCTTTACTTAGGGTATAACCTTATGACGAAGTTGCTTCTCTTTGCGGTCCACTATCTCGATCGGTTGTTCAATATAGTTCAACTGTTCGTCAACCTTAATGTCCATCAATGGCACATGCGAAGTGTCATCAGCCAGACACTTTCTCAGGTGAGAAACATGGAAGGTTGAATGAATTCCTTCTAACTCATCGGGTAAATCCAGCTTGTAAGCTACTTCACCCACACGATCTAAGATTTTAAACGGTCCAATGTACCTTGGACTCAACTTCCCTCTCTTTCTAATTTGAATAATTCCCTTCCAAGGCGAGACCTTGAGCATCACATTGTCACCAACGTTAAACTTGATCGGTCGTCGCCGCTTGTCAGCATACGACTTTTGTCTGTCTTGAGAGGCTTTCATCCTTGCTTTGATCTGATCTAACTTTGATGAGGTTTCTTGCACAACCTCTAGGCTAACCATCTCCTTCTGTCCAATCTCACCCCAACACACCGGGGTTCTACATCGTCTACTGTAAAGCGTCTTAAACGGTGGCATACCAATGCTCGAATGGTAACTGTTGTTATAGGAGAACTCTGCTAGATGCAGATGATCATCCCAACTCCCACCAAAGTCTAAAAAACATCCACGTAGCATATCCTCAAGGGTTTGGATTGTCCTTTCAGACTGTCCATCGGTTTGAGGATGATATGCCGTACTGATGTTTAATCTTGTTCTCATAGCTTCGTGGGACTTCTTCCAAAACCTCGAAGTAAACCTAGTATCCCTATCAGACACAATCGATAACGGCACTCCATGCTTGGACACAACCTCTTTGATGAACAAACTTGCTAACGTTTTTGACGAGATAGCCTCTCGTATAGGCAGAAAGTGAGCACTTTTGGTCAAACGGTCCACTATCACCCAGATGGTATCATGTTGCTTAGCTGTACGAGGCAGCTTAGTTATGAAATCCATGGTGACGTGTTCCCATTTCCATTCTGGTATCTCAAGCGGTTGCATTTTCCCATAAGGCTTCTGGTGCTCTGCTTTGACTTGCAAGCAAGTTAAGCACTTACTGACATAATTTACTACATCATTCTTCATTCCTGGCCACCAGTAGTCTCTTTTCAAGTCTTGGTACATCTTTGTAGCTCCTAGATGAATCGAGTATCTTGACTTGTGAGCTTCATCTAAGATTCGACCTCTAAGATTTCCATGGCGTGGGATCCACATGCGGTCAAATCTAGTCTTAACACCATGAGTGTTTTCCATCAGCTCATCTTGCTAGCCGTAAACTCTCTCTTTCTTCACTAACCCTTCATCTACTAATACCTCTAACTATGCTTTGATGATTTCTTCGAAAAGACTTGAATTCATAATCAGCTGGTATGACTTTACTGTTGCAAGAACTTCCTCATTCTTACGACTTAGCGCGTCAGCGACCACGTTAGCTTTACCAGGATAGTACTTAATATTGCAGTCGTAATCTTTAATCAACTCCAGCCATCTTCTCTGCCTCATTTTCAGCTCTGTCTGCTCGAAGAAGTACTTTAGGCTTTTATGATTTGTATAGATGGTACACTTAGTACCATACTGGTAATATCTCCAAATCTTAAGAGCATGCATTACAGCTGCTAGTTCTAAGTCATGCGTCGGATAAGTACTCTCGTGGACTTTCAACTGTCTAGATGCGTAAGCTATCACTTTTCCACACTGCATCAACACGCAACCTAACCCGCGATGCGAAGCATCGGTACAAACAACCAGATCCTCATCACCATCGGGTAACGCAAGGATTGGGGATTGCATGAGTCTCTTCTTTAGCTCCTGAAAAGCCTCTTCTTGAAACTTACCCCAACTGAATACTATCGACTTTCGGGTCATACCGGTCAGCGGTGCGGCTATCTTAGAGAAACCTTCGATGAATCTCCTATAGTAGCCAGCTAACCCTAGGAAGCTTCGTATGTCAGTCGGATTCTGCGGAGCCTTCCAATTTGTTATCGCTTCAATCTTTGCGGGGTCCACCATAATCCCTTCTGGGTTAATCACATGACATAGGAATTGCACTTCCGCAACCAGAACGCGCATTTCTAAAAATTAGCATACAACTTCTCTTTCTTCAGAGTCTCCAATACTTCCCTCAGATGCTCGGCATGATGAGACTCGTTCTTAGAATAAATCAATATATCATCGATGAAGACGATAACTGACTTGTCCAACATTGGCCGACACACCCTATTCATCATGTCCATAAATGCTTCAGGAGCATTCGTTAGACCGAATGACATTACGAGGAACTAGTAGTGCCCGTACCGCGTTCGAAACGCTGTCTTAGGGATGCCTGCCTCTTTCACCTTCAACTGATGATAGCCTGATCTGAGATCTATCCGTGAGAACCAACTTGAACCTTGCAGTTGGTCAAATAGATCATCAATCCTTGGCGAAGGATATCTATTCTTACCGTAAGTTTGTTCAACTCGCGATAGTCTATGCACATTCTCATACTTCCATCCTTCTTTTTCACGAACAACACCGGTGCGCCCCACGGGGAAACACTTGGTCTTATGAAACCATTGTCGAGGAGTTCTTGCAATTGGGACATTAGTTCTTTCATCTCGTACGGTGCTAGACGGTAAGGTGCTTTCGCGACGGGTTGGGCTCCTGGTACTAAATCTATCTGAAATTCTATCTCTCGCTCCGGCGGCAACCCCGGAAGATCCTCAGGGAAGACTTCTGGGTAATCACGCACTATAGGAACATCTTTCATTTCTTTCGTTTCAGCCGTAGCGTTGACAACATACGCCAGGTAGGCACCGCACCCTCGCCTCAATAATTCCTCGGCTTTTATAATCGAAATGACGTTAAGCCCAGAACTTTTCTTATCACCATAAACCGACACCGTACTACCATCCAAGGACTTTAACCTTATTTTCCTACTCTTACATACTATCTGAGTTTCATACTCAGACAGCCAATCCATTCCCAAAACCACATCGAACCCTCCTAAGGTCATAACATACAAGGTAACAGGGAACTCACGTCCCTCTAACTCTATCTTACAGTCCTTAACCATTCTCATTATTTTAACCGAAGTGTCACTAGCGGTTTCTATTATAAAAGTTTCAGACATTCGGCTACATTTCATTTTAGCTAATTTAGTAAATGGCGTGGCTACGAAACTTTTGTTTGCACCTGAATCAAATAATACTGAAGCAGAAATACTATTTACTAGAAACGTACCTGTGACGACATCGGGAATCTGCTTGGCTTGTTCTTGGGTCAGCATGTAGGCTCTAGTCATTGGCCTAGCTTGATCAACATCCTTCTTCCCACTACCTTCAGCTTCACCCTCGGTGCATTCTCTAGCAAAGTGGGCCGTCTTACCACACTTATAACATGCGGGCTTGTCGGTACAATCTGGGGCATAATGTCCCGCTTTTTCACACTTATAACAGGCATTCGACCCTAGCCTGCACTCTCCTCCATGAGTCTTACCACACTTATGGCACACATCAGATCCCCCCCACTTGCACTCACCATCGTGCATTTTACCACACGTCTTGCACGGTCTCTTCTCCCACACTTTCTGCTTCTTTTCCTTTTAGTTCCACAACTGAGTACCGGGTCGTTTGACATTGACCCACTTATTATATTTCTTCTCTTCTTCCACCTCAATATCATCCGCAACCAGGTCTTCATAAACCATCTCTGCGAGCTCGACCGCAGAGCCAAAGGTAGTAGGTTTACTTGTCCTGACTAGTGTGCGGACTTTCTGTGGTAGTCCCCACACATAACACTTGATCCTCTTAGCCTCAGTGTTAACCATATCGGGTACCAACCTAGACATTCGATTGAACTCGGTGGTATACTCACGATGAGTCATCGATCCAGCCTTCAAGTTTAGGAACTTCATCTCCGCCCTCTCAACTTCGGCGTCAGCACATAATTTCTTTATAACCATTTCCTTCAGATCCTCCCAATTCATGGCCTTAATCTCCTCCCGAGTCTTCCTCTGCTCCACACTTTCCCACCAATACATCGCCTCCTCTTCAAACGATTGAGTGGCATAACAGACATCTTGATCGGGACGACACTCGCTAATGCGGATAATTTTATCCATGGCAGTTATCCATTGAAGGGTAGCGATTGCGTCTCCCAAACCAGTCAGCTTCGGTGGCTCACAACCCTTGAAAGACTTATAAATGCACCCACCTAGGCCTCTTTTCCTGTCACCGGATTTCACAGAATTAACCCCACTCGAGGCCTCCCTCTCTTCTTCCTCATCTTTCCTACCATCACCACCTGCCCCTCAAGCAGTTCTTTCACGGCTTCCAGCAGACCCTCCCGGAGTAATATTCTTCACCGCAGTGGCTACATCTTGGATAATAGCTGCCTGAATTGCGGGATCCAGCTGAACCCCTTCGTTGTTGACCGGACCTCCTCCAGCTGCACTCCCTTCATCTCCGGTATTGGAAGCTGTCTCAACCGAAGGTTGCTGGGCACGACGAGGCCTGCCACGTCGTCCAGTGCGACCTCCCGCTCCCACATTTCCTCCCGCTCTCGCATTTCCTTCCGTTCCAGCCATCGTATTCTAAAAAGGGAAAACACAAACATCATCACTCAGGGAACTATTTAGTACAAGGATAGTAAGGCTAATAGGTAATAACAGTGGCCAGCTGTGATTAGCTGATCACGTTACTTTCCGTGTCCTATACACTTCCCATTATGAGTCTATTTGTGCTGGTTCTACCTAAACAGTTAGTCAATCAAAACAATCAATTAATCCTATCCCTATCGTTCACATATCCTTCCATTATTATTTAACATACATCATTTAATCATACCTCTTACCTTTACTGAGCTTGCTTGAGCAACACATGGCATTCCTGAACTGGCACCTTCTTTCTTTTCTTACTTAAAATCCCATTCTCTGTTCGAGTCTAAGCATGTAGGATGCTTAAATCTCTCGAACTTTGCTCTGATACCAACTTGTAAGGCCCCGTTACCGGTAGCCCTACTTTGGTGTTGGATTTACTCATAAACGCAGTTCTAAATATCAGAGTTAATTAAAACTTTACGCGGAATATAAGACTTCAACCATAAAACACTACATAACTTTCAATTTCTTGTCTTACCAAACATTCATAGTCATTTAAAAACAAAACATAGTCTTTAAAACATCATAACATTTCCTTGAGATGCCAGTGTCTTCAATTCGATGCTATGTGTCCTCGTCAAGCGAACTGCCTCATTCTACTCACCTGCGTGCATACTAAAAGTCAGCTACGCTGAGTGAGTTCTAGTTAATCACACATAACACAATACATACACTTACCTTCCATTATGCATCCGAGGATGCATAATAATTACTTTACTAACTTATTTTCATTACATAATTTCATACATACATTCATACTTTATTACTTTCATATAATTACTGTCCATTCTATCTCAGATATTATTAGGGTCCGGTTCCTCTTTCCTTTGTCTATCTCAGATATTATTAGGGTTGGGTCCCTTTCTTGTCTATCTCAGATATTATTAGGGTCTGATCCCTTTTTACTTCTCTATCTCAGATATTATTAGGGTCTGGTCCCTCTTTCTTCATCTTTGTACATACTGTCTTTACATACCCATAACATACATACTTTCTTTAATTATTCATTCATATCCATATATTGTACTTATATCTATCATACACATTCATCTATCATAAGCATACCTCCCTTGTTAGCATGCACAATATCTGAAGATCGTTCACATCCGACAAGCTTTCATTTACATTTAAGATATACATACATAATATATAAAACATACAGGCATACACTTACCAGTTAAGGTAAGTGTATTAAATATCACATCGAGTATGCACACAACCCCGAAAACATAACAAGAAAATGAGGCTAGAAACTCACCTGAATGCGGCTACGTTCACCGTTTATGGTTATCCCTTTCTTGAGTTATGCACGGCTAACGGTATAATATTTACATGTATCAATTAACTATCGCTACTCATATTGTATTTCTATCTTTATATAACCCACAACGAACGGGGGTCCGGGGGTAGCGCCCCTGGCAGCATAGTTCTAGGGGCGGCAGCCCCTAGCGGGGTCCAAGGGACAGAGCCCCTGGCTGGGTTAAGCTGTCTTAACACATTTTCCATTAAAATTTTAAGTTATCTTCTAAGTTGGGCTTATTTACCAAGCCAAGATAATGGGCTTAACATTTATGTATTTAGTTAATTCAGGCCCAACTGTTCACTACCTGGGCCCAACTGTCCATCTGGGCCCAACTGGGTTGGGCCCAAAACCCAACCGAGAACTGGCCAGCCGAGAACCCAGCTCATGACCGAGAAATATGGTCTGACCGAGAACTCAGGTTTGACCAAGATCTCGCGTTGACTGAGAACCCCAGTCACCGAGAACCCAGGTCACCGAGAACTCTCGTTGACCGAGATCCTGTATCTGGCCCAGGACATGGGTTGGCCGAAAACCCTCAATCTTGGCCGAGAACACCCAGCTCACTCATTTTTTCTATCTTATGATTCTGCCTTGCCCAGATTACTTGATTCATGGTTCAAATCTGAACTGTTAACCCTTTATCATCATCATTCAAACCCGTTAACACCCATTACTTATCACAGCTTCAAGATCTATCCCGTTTTAGGCATAAAGTTTGGACCTTTATAGATTAAAAACGTTCTAGGCTAGATCTAGGGCTCATATATGAGCCGTACATAACCATAGGTCTATGGAGTTCATTTTAATCATCAAGTTTGTATTTTTATGATGTATCTAGATCCCATATACTCTAGGGTCAAGTTTCGTGGCAAAACTTTCATAAAAACGTAACCTTTATTGTAAAGAACGTACCTTTTTGACGTTTCTCGGTTACGGATTGCTTTAGCTATGAACCTTGACCTTGTATTTAGCTTGCACCCCAAAGATCTATCAATAGGAGGCTTGATTTTTGATCTCGGTTTCTTTTTCTTGTTTGCGGCCGAAATGGAAAGGGTTTGTGTGTGTTATGGAGGTGTAGAGGATATTATGGATAAGATGGATGGAAATGGAAAGATTTAGGGTTTAAGGGGTGTTTATACTCCCTTAGGTCCATGGACCTAAGGCCCATCTTTCCTTTTTGGTCCATGATTAATTCTATTTAATTAGACTACTTATCTTTCCTCCTATTATTGTTATTTTATATACCACCTTAAGTAAACTTGTCCATCAAAAGAGATAATATATAAAATATTATTTATTGAAATTTTAGGATGTTACATTTTTATTTATTTATATCTTTAAAACATGCGGGGTTACACCCATCATCATCAGACCATCAGACACCATCATCATCAGACCATGCAAACTTACAAGATAAATAAAAGAAAAAAATATAACATCATCAGACCCCATCACTCCCTGTTTCTTGATGATCTCACGCCCATCTTCCTTGAGCTCCATGTTGGTTGAAACTTTTGGAACAGTGTCTAGGAAAATACCATACACGGAGTGGTAGCATGTAGTCTGTTGTTTCAGGAACTCAACAGTTTGTGCCTTGAACTCACTGTCTGGTAGCTTCATGAGTTCCTTATATGCATCAAGAGTTTTTGATTTCTCTTGAAGCATGTAGGCCTGTGAGTGTTGAATGGCGGTGAGAAACTTCTCATCCTTTTCTTTCTCATGGTCTAACATGGCTTTCACTATGCTTTTCACAGTTTTATCACATGAAAACATTTTTGTGTGTGTTTTATGATTGTTTTTTTGTGTGATCTGAGTAACAAGAAGAGATGTGAAATATATAGACATAATTTTGTATTAATTGTGGGTAGTTGAGATAGAGTTATTCAATGTTATAATAATTTTGATGTAGGCAATCATCATCATGCAAATGTTATATTAATTTAGATGTAGGCTATCATCATCACACAAGCGTGTGATAGGCGTAGTATTAATACTTACTAATTTTTTTGGTAGTTGAGATAGTGTAATTTAATTTAATTGATTTGATGTAGGCTATCATTACAAAAATCTTTTTCCAATTTTTGACAGGTGAGTAGTAATAAATGTAATTAAACTAGATTAAAAATTAGTTTTTAACCTGATACAGTGGCTAGCGTATTACAACCCTATGTGAGTGTATAACGAGCGTATAATAGCTACGTGCTCACCCTGTTTCTATGTTCGCCCGTGAGTATACAGTTTTTGAGCGTTGCTTAAGCGTTTTGTATTTATTTATTTTTGGTCCGTGAACCTGCAGTTCTTTTTTGTCCTTTTGTCATTTTTTTACTATTTGGTCCGTGATCTTTTTATATATATATGCTATATTTTGTTACACTTATATCCACACATTACAAAATCAGTTACAATGGATGCATCATCATCATCATCATCATTATCATCATCATCATCATCATCATCATTATCATCTTTCAAGGAAGCTTTGAATATGAAGATTGTGGAGTAGGTCGCCGCAGACAAAGCTTGCCGTGATAAGCTAACACATGAGTTTGTGATGCTTAACAATAATATGGATTACAGGTATTTTATTAAGAATGTTCTTGTCAAAATGCCTGCTAGTACTATCCGAGATCTTGTGGTTTTGTTTATGGTTGATATAGGGAAGAATGAGTTTGAACAGTTCAAAGTATTATCAAAGGCTATTCTTGAACTAAACTGCTCAATAAAATTAAGTTGGATTTTCTCAATTCACTATTAGAGTAGTGGATAGTGTCATGATGTATTTGAGAGTTTGATGAGCGTCTGTAATGCTTTTTTAATAATTTTATCATGTAGTATTTTCTGTGTGCTTTGCTAATAATAAATTTCCAATGTTTTGTTAGTTGAGTTACATTAACATAAAGCCATTGATTAAAATAGATAACAAAGTTTTGGAAGAATTCAAATTAGTTGTTGCCTTTTTTGGAGTTCTTCAATCAACTCATCCTCAGAAAAGTAGTGTCGTTATTTTCACTAAATTCCTGCGCCTTCTGGATAAGAGAATCTATGTTCTTGTTTATATCTGACAGAAGGATTTTGCCCAAATATTTTGACCCCAACCTTTTTAGCTGATTCACCTGTTTAGGGCATTCCTTGTAAAATCCGCCCGTCCACGAGTTCTTCCCATCATATTTCTCCATGTGTCTCATAGAAAAAACCCCACAATCTACCCCATTTTCGGTTGTTCTCCATGCCATCCTTAATCTTGTGATTGTAGCCTTTTGGATTTGATTAGCAATGGGGTGATTAATTTTCTTAAGATACATGTATAAGACGGTTCTCTAAAAAAAATTAAAAGCACTTAAGTATTTCTCGAATTTATAATAGACATTGTTGAGAGTTTGATAAGCGTTTACCAGGATTTGAGAATTCTTGTTGTATCTTTCTTCAAAAAGCCTTCTGATTACTTCTTTTTTGTGCTCTGGCTTTTTAAACTTTTTATCAACCGGTACTTCCTGATGTACACTGTTGTCAAGCAACTCTATCACTCATGTTTGAAGGTTGAAAGCCATCACATAGAAGTGATCCTTTTGCAGAATTGGCACGAGGAATATAGCAACTTACTTCATTGTTTTGAGCCCAATCCTCTTTATTGGTGTTTCAATGTTGTCTGTAAACACTTCGAGTCTTTGTTCGTTTGTGTGACCAAGTGCCTCATTATAATGGTCACTTGTCTGCATAAGTATTCAAATTATTGATCTTCAAACATTTAATAAGCGTTTAAAGATAATAGGTAGATTTCAAATAATAGATGTTCAAGAGTTTAACAAGCGTTTAAAGATATTAGTTAGATTATACCATACCAGTAGTGTGCTTGTACCGAAGAGCCGGAATGGATATTCCGCAGATTTTTTCTACTCTTCATAAATCATCAGTTCACAGAATGCATCCATTGCATTTGTTGTTAAATACAAACCAGGACAAAAACTCTCAAAAATCACTTTAAATGAATCTGTGTAAGTAGACTTGAAAACCTCTTCCCATATGTGTTTAAGACAAAAAAATATATACTCTGAAATTACTCTTTCATCCTCAGTGACATTTGTGCCCATCTCAACCTCTCTAAAAAGATATGGTGATTTCAACACGGGAGCTAACTTTCTCTTTCTTCCTTCTTTCACCAACTCTTTGTCTTTATTTTCTTGTAATAATGATACTAGAGATGTAATTTTGGGTATCATCTTTGAAGTTGATGTCGGTGTTATAATATTTTCACTTGGTGACAAACCAGTGTTAGCTTTTGATTCCTGGTTTTTCTCTTCTAATTTACTAACTGGAAAACAATAAGGACAAGTGACTGTAGCATTTTACTAAAAAATTTTTTATAAACCAATGCATTTTTTTTGTGTCTTTACCTATGATATCTTCTAGAGTCCCATCAGTGTTTATGAGATTAACATCATCTCTGGTTTCACCTCCTTTTTGTTCACTAGACTCCTGAGCATTTGTATGAACATGCACCATATCTGCTCCAAGTGAGATAGCTGTGAAGCAATAACGTGTGAGCGTTTAATAAGCATTTTTATTTATCTTATTAAATAAAATTTATTTACCTTCAGCTTCTTTTGGAATTTCAGTACACACTGGACTTTTTGCAACAGTGTGTACCATCTTGTCCTCTTTCATCCAACTTGTGTATCTTTCGTAAAAAATATAAACATTTTTAACATGAGCGTTTGATGAGCGTTCAAGTTTTATGAAGATAAATTTAACTTTTTTTTAACATGAGCGTTTGATGAGCGTTTAATACCTTCCTTAGCCCATGCAAGTACGGTAGTAACAACTGAGTCAAGTTTATTATTCCCTTCTAGTTCAGTTACTATAATGTCTTCATCATTGTTTACTTCAGAATCATTACCATTGACAGCTGCATCCGTTATATAAATAATAATTTGAGCGTTTGCTGAGCTTTTAAAGTTGTATAAAATAAGTTTTATACCTTTTTGAGCCTCCTTAACCCCTTTATTTACCAACTCATTACCAACTCCTACATCACCATCACCAACCCTTGCATTAGCAACCTCTGCATCACCAACCCTTGCAACCCTGGCATCAATAACCACTGCATCACCAACAGTTTCCCCAGATTTTTTATTTTCTTTAGATAGATTATAAACTTCAGGAATATCTGGATTCAAAATTTTAGATCAGAGTTTGTTGAGCGTTTATAGTAGAAGTGTATAGAATAGTACCACTACCTTCTTTACCAACCAATGCATCACCAACTACAACATCTGAATGAACTGAATCAATTACTGCAGTTGTATAAGAAGTGGGAACTTTCAAACATATACAAATATATATTTTTAAAGAAGTGCATACGGTTGAAATTTGAAAGAGAATTAGATTGTTTCCTCACCTAAATTAAGGAGTGTGTTTTCATGGTCTCGCCTTCTTGGGTTTTGGGAACCACATTTATGTTGAATCTTTCTTCCCATTCATAACATCTTTCAATGATCTTGTAATTAGATATATGCTTGTTCTTTCCTTCACGGACCAATTCATTGATCTCTAAGCAAAGTTTTTCAAATTTCTCCATCTTTTTATCTATTTCCTTATTCCAAGACTGTAAAATGAAAATATAGTTATTGACTGATTTAATATATTTTCAATAAATTAAATGTAACGCATTCTCTTCCTTCGTTTCTTTTGGTAGTAGGTAAGCAGACATCCCAGATAGTTGAGGTGGGGGTAGATAAAAGTCAACCAACTCTTGCATGTGTGTTCCCAATGGCATTTCATCATCATCATAATCATCATCATCATCATCATCATCATCATCAAATTCGTCTTCGGCATTGTGATCGGCATTATCTGTTTCTGTTTCGCTTCCACCATCCATCCCTGATAGATGTTATGTTATAAATGTATCATTAGAAGAAATACACATTAGAGAGTTTTTTAGATGAAAATAGAAAGTTTTTGTTACCTTGTTTTTGGCTGTCCCCATCTGCATCAGGCTGATGTATCGCTTTGTCACCAACAGCTACCTCACCAACTGCATCAGCATGTTTATCAGCAGAAGCAAAGGCAACTTTATTATCAACAGCAGCCTCAGGAATAACTGCTGTAACATCAAGGAAATTTCGAGCCAAAAATGTCAACTTTTCAAAGTTAAGGGACCGAATCTGCTAAAAATCCAAACTCCAAAGGTGAAAATATAAATTTTGTTTTCTTGTCCTTTCGCGCTAAGCGACGGGACAAAAGACAAGCCCCATCGGTCAAAGATTCTAGAAGAGGTCAACGGCGATACGCTATCGCTGTTGAACCTACGTCATCGCGTACCGCGATGACGTGGCCTGACACGTCTGACACCTTTTCAACACTTGTCCACATGTGGCACACCGGTCGCCACGTGTCCCGACACGTGGCCACACTTGGCACGTCGTCCGCCACGTGTTAACACGTGGCACAGCTTCTGCCACGTGGCGACACGTGGCAGACCTACATTGTGACTCATTTGGGCTACGTCGCGCTACGCGACGGGATCTTTGGTACTCGTCGCATACCGCGATAGGACCCCAGATTTTGCCATGTGTTTCCCTCAAGCCAGCTACCTCAGTCGATTATCCTGCGTGCATACTAAAAGTCAGCTACGCTGAGTGAGTTCTAGTTAATTAGGCAACGTATGATTCATTCTCATATCTATATATGCACCCGAAGGTACATACCTTCCTATTATCTTACATACTTACATACTTACATACTTACGTACTTTCATTCTTTCTTTCATATTAACATACATACTTTTATTCATACACATACATTTTAAAGAGCCTTACGCCCTATAACCTTCGCCGATATTATTAGGGTCGGTTCCCTACATTCGCCGACATTATTAGGGTCAGTTCCCTCATTCTATCTATACCTTTCGTACCTTTCTATACATTCATGATTAAAACATTTATACGTCCAAACATCATCTATACATCATATATATGTCTTTCATATCTTTATACTATCCCTTGACGGCACATGCAATATCCGAAGATCGTTCATGCATCGTCAAGCATTCATTCATACATAAATCATATAAGGCATACACTTACCACTTAAGGTAAGTGTCTTAACTAATCACATCGAGTATGCACACAGCCCCGAAAACATATCAAGGAAATGGGGCTAGAAACTCACCTGGATCCTGTTGCACACGCCGTTAATCGTAATCCCCTTCTTTAATTGAGCACGGCTAACTGTTGAATATATTTACCTTTGTTAATTAACCGCATTATTACTTAAGTTGGTATTTTAGTTAACCCAACAACTATCTAAATTGGGCTCATTTATTTAACTTATCGAGATGGGCCAACTAGTTCGCTTGAGGCCCACTGTTCATTTGGCTTCTGGGTCTAGCTGGGCCAAGCCCACAGACCATATTAATTCATTAAATGGCTGAGAACCCCAAGGCAGAGAACCCATGAGGTGTAACCGAAAACTCGTATGTTGACCGAGAACATATGGCCACCGAAATCTTTAAGTGAACGAGAACTCTTGGTCACCGAGAACCTTCTTGGCCGAGAACCCAAGACAGAGAACTCATGGCCGAGAACTGCTGGTTTGACCGAGAACCATAAGGTTTGACCAGGGATTCTCAATCCTGGCCGAGTACCCCAGCTCAGTTCATCCTTCTATCTTTTTCATTTCCTTCTTAGCCCAATTAACTGTTCGACGGTTCAAATCATGAAGCTTTAGCCCATATATAACATTATTCATAACCATTTTTCACTCATCACTATATCATTATCTAGATCTAACCCGTTTTAGGCATAAAGGTTGGACCTTTATAGGTTTAAAACGTTCTAGGCTAGATCTAGGGCTCATATATGAGCCGTACATAACCATAGGTCTATGGAGTTCATTTTAATCATCAAGTTTGCATTTTTATGAAGTATCTGGACCCAATCTACTCTAGGGTCAAGTTTCATAGCAAACCGTTCAAAAAAAAGTAACCTTTAACGTAAAGAACATACCTTTAAGCTTATTTAGGCTTCGGGTTAGCTTGTTTATGAACTATGATCTTGTATCTATCTTGTATATGAAGATCTTATCTATGTTTGGCTTGATTTCGGTCTTGAATGCCTTCCTCTAGCTCGCGGCCGTAAAAGGAAAGGGTTTGTGTGTGTTATGGAGGTGTAGGGAGAATAAGATGGATAAGATGGATGAAAATGGAAAGATTTAGGGTTTAAGGGGTATTTATACTCCCTTAAGCCCATGGACCTAAGGCCCATCTTTCCCTTTTAGTCCATGATTAATTATCTTTAATTAACCTCCCAATTAACTGTTCTATAGTTCAAATCATGAACCTTTAACCCCTATATAACATTATTCATAACCGTTTTTCACTGTCACTATATCATTCTAGATCTAACCCGTTTTAGGCATAAAGGTTGGACCTTTATAGGTTTAAAACGTTCTAGGCTAGATCTAGGGCGCATATATGAGCCGTACATAACCATAGTTCTATGGAGTTCATTTTAATCATCAAGTTTGCGTTTTTATGAAGTATCTGGACCCAATCTACTCTAGGGTCAAGTTTCATAGCAAACCGTTCACAAAAATGTAACCTTTAACGTAAAGAACATACCTTTAAGCGTATTTAGGCTTTGGGTTAGCTTGTTTATGAACTATGATCTTGTATCTATCTTGTATATGAAGATCTAATCTATGTTTGGCTTGATTTCGGTCTTGAATGCCTTCCTCTAGCTCGCGGCCGTAAAAGGAAAAGGTTTGTGTGTGTTATGGAGGTGTAGGGAGAATAAGATGGATAAGATGGATGGAAATGGAAAGATTTAGGGTTTAAGGGGTATTTATACTCCCTTAAGCCCATGGACCTAAGGCCCATCTTTCCCTTTTAGTCCATGATTAAATATCTTTAATTAACCTCCCTATCTTTCCCTTTTTACCTTTTTACTATTTATCTATTTACTCAAGTAACTTTCCATTATAAAAATAATATGTAAAATATTAATATTTGAAAATTCGGTATGTTACAGGTCTTCCCTCCTTGAAAATTCAACTGTTCATCAACCTCAATGTCCATCAATGGCACGTGCGACGTGTCATCAGCCAGACACTTTCTCAGGTGAGAAACATGGAAGGTTGATTGAATTCCTTCTAACTCTTCAGGCAAATCCAGCTTATAAGCTACTTCACCCACTCGATCTAAAATTTTGAATGGTCTAATGTATCTCGGACTCAACTTCCCTCTCTTCCTAAAATGAATAATTCCTTTCCAAGGCGAGACCTTGAGCATCACATTGTCGCCAATGTTAAACTCAATCGGTCGTCGCCACTTCTCAGCATACGACTTTTGTCTGTCTTGAGCAGCTTTCATTCTTGCCTTAATCTGATCAAACTTTGAAGATGTCTCTTGAACCACTTCTAGACTCCCCATTTCTTTCTAGCCAATCTCTCCCCAACACACGGGAGTCCTACATCGTCTTCCATAAAGCATCTCAAATGGTGGCATACCAATACTTGAATGGTAACTGTTGTTATATGAGAACTCTGCCAGATGCAGGTGATCATCCCAACTTCCACCAAAGTCTAAAACACAAGCACGTAGCATATCCTCAAGGGTTTGGATTGTCCTTTTAGACTGCCCATCTGTTTGAGGATGATACGCCGTGCCGATGTTCAATATTATTCCCATAGATTCATGGAACTTCTTCCAAATCCTCGAAGTAAACCGAGTATCTCTATCAGACACGATTGATAACGGTACTCCATGCTTGGTTACAACCTCTTTGATGAACAATCTTGCTAACGTTTCTGACGAGATAGCCTCTCGTATGGGCAGAAAGTGAGCACTCTTGGTCAAACGGTCCACAATCACCCATATGGTATCATGGTGCTTAGCTGTACGAGGTAGCTTAGTTATGAAATCCATGGTGATGTGTTCCCATTTACAGTCAGGTATCTCAAGCGGTTGCATTTTCCCATAAGGCTTCTGATGTTCGGCTTTGACTTGTAAACAAGTTAAGCACTTACAAACATAATCTATTACATCGTTCTTCATTCCAGGCCACCAGTAATCTCTTTTCAAATCTTGATACGTCTTTGTAGCTCCAGGATGAATCGAGTTTCTCGGTTTATGAGCTTCATCTAAGATTCGACCTCTGAGATCACCATGGCATGGGATCCTGTAGGTTCCTAGCCGGATCTACACGGAAATATCTCGTATTACGTAAGTGCGGAATCCTTACGTAAGACGATACGAGTGTTAGACACGATATACGTTAAACACAAGTACAAAGACACGTTACAATACTCAATAGACACGTTGTATTGCAACTCCTTTTACACGTGATAGCCAAATCACAATTACACTTACTGAACCACTGTTTTCTAAACAGGCCGTAGCCTAAACATAAATACCCTTCGACAACTTCGCCTAACATGCTAGGCGAAGTTGTCAATAACTTTGCTTGTTCCACAAGTTCGCTTATAACAGGCGAACTTGTGGGACAACCTTTACAAACCAAAACCAAAACAAACTAACGCGATTACAGACACTAGATACCAAACTACTGACATCATGTACCAACAGACTCCCCCTTGGCAGTAGCTTCATATCTCTAACTTCAATCACGTGTCTTGTAATCCCAAAACTCAAGTCACCCGTCTTCAAGCATGAACTCCTTCTCTGACACAAACGGAAACTACTCTATGATATTTCTTGGCTTCTTCTTTCCATGCCGGAATATAGAATATCTTTTTCTCTTTCAGCACCTGCAAGTCAGCTTGAGACAAATTCACCAAGTGCATAGGATCATACACTCTCAGCAACTCTTGTTCATCTTCATCCTCCATTACCACTTCAGCTGTTTCACTATCGGCATACCACCATTTCAGTTCCTTTAAGACATCCTTGGGCATTGGTTTCATCGGTACTTCTTTTAAACACCGGATCGGCTTATACTTCATTATCATCCAAGGTTTGCCATCAGCTCTCATACCTCTTCCTTTATCTTCAATGAGCTTTCCTTTCTGCGGCTTTAATAACTTGAACTTTTTATCTTTTATAGTTTCTTTCCAAACGATCTTCCCAATAATCCTAGCCATATTATCATCACTCCTGTTTATCAACCCCAATTTGGCTAAGTCCTTCACCTCACACTCCGGCAAGGTATTCAACGATCTCAACAATCTCTTGAAATACTGAACTCCGTCAAAACGTTTAATCACAAACAGCCTCAACTGCTCATCATATAACCAGCATATAATCCCCTTCTTCTATTCAGCATATCCTTTGATGTTGTAACTCTTCTTGAACATAGTAGGAACCGCCGGTTTCTTTGTCTTTACGAACCATTGAGCGTAGCCTTCTTTCCATCTCGGCTGCTCTTCCCATTCAGTCTCATCGCTTCCCATATCTTGGCCCATATCTGACTTATCAACTTCGGGAATTTCATGCTCAACGTTTTCTTCCACAATCTCTCCCTCTTCAATCTCACTATCAATTACAATATCAGCCCCTATCTTTTCAATCTCTTCAATCGGTAACACATCGTCGTCACCTGCAATATCAACATCCAAACTTTCCATATCATCCACTACCACTACATCATCACCCCCCGATTCACCAGTTGCACCAGTAGACTCCCCCCTGAGATGTGGAAGTCCCAAGAGCTTGTTCAGTTCTTGGCAACTCACCACCTGAACCTTTCGATGCATTGGGATCATCGTCTCGATCATTCCTCTTCTTCGTCCTCAACTCGTCGCCTTTGCAGCTCGTCTCCCCTTGAGATGCCAAGAACTGTTTCAAGGCGTCAAAAAGTTTACCGTGATCAATCAGGAGGGACGACTGAATCTGATTCTCTGCAACAAGGCTCTGAATAGCGTGAGTCTGGATCAGATTTATTCTCAAATGTTCTGCTACGACCCTTTCAAGAGTTGCTATTCTGTCCGAGTCAGTTAAGGTTGCATCAAAATCAAAACTCATACGAGAGGTGTCTTGAGCATATGGTGAAGGGATTCCCAAAGTAGCCGGGACATCTGAAACAGGTTGAAAAGTAACCGCAGGTGGTATTGTAACAGATAATCCTGCAGTGGCAACCAGCGTCGACTCAACGAATCTAGCAACCACCTCCGATGGAGTAAGTGTAGGAGGTGGCAAGGAAACAATTTCTGGCGCCGAAAGCTAAAATGTGGTAGGTGGAATGCCAAAAGAAGATGATGTTGTCAAAACGGGGGCACCTGAGGTGATCGGTCCTGTCACAGGCAACGATGCAGGGCCCATAGTCATACCAGATAGAGCAGGTGGAGAGAAACGAACCACCCTCGAGCTTTCACCAGCTCCCGATCCTTCACCCGTTCTTGACCTCTTAGATCGACGAATCAAACGACCCAACTCCTCCTCAAAATCAGATTCACTGTCATCTGTATCTTTCTTTCTTTTCCCATGAATCCTTTCTTGAGCGACCAGTATTTGTCTTGCTTCAGCAACATCATCAGCTGAGGAGTCAGAGTCGGTTCTTTCAGAATCAGCTACTGACGTAGCTACCAACGGCACATCCATACTAGAAACCTGTGCAACTGAAACCTTAACCTCTTCCTCAGGATCAACACGTTCCATATCGAAAAATCCTTGGCCACCAAAAGCAGCTTCAAGGTCTACTTGATCCTCCGGTGCCACAACAGGAGCAGCAGGTAGTGCTTGCTGTACCACAGGTGGTGGTTGAGAAACAGCATCCTGTTGCGGTGCCGGATCCCGAAACTCGTCTCCACTAGGAGCACATACGCTGGGTTTATCAAATACCCAAATAGCGGAGTATGTCGAGGACGAAGCTCTGGTTTACTTCTAGCACTCGACGCTCTGCACTGTGCAAAAATTCTCTTGCTGACACTCTCCACATAACGAATCGGACGGCGCTGAGGTAGCGTAGGAGCTACATGATTCAAGATCATTTGTAAAAACCGAGGATACATCAAGAATCTTTCACGAGCCACCGCTCGTCTCTGACGGTCTATTTCATAGAACACCATCTGACTGAGGCTGTAACGCTTGTTGTAAGTCAGTGCTGTCATTGCCGACTGCATCGTCGCACCCATCCCGTCCGTACCAGCCTTTCTACTCGACATGCACACGATCATCACGTGCATGAGAAAGCGCCATTGATCCAACAAGAATCCTTTATGTCTCTGAGTATCACCCAATGGACCAGAATAGCCCATTCTTAAAAAAGCACCGTCTCTGAATGGAGCAACAAAGTCTGTAGGATCATCTCTCGTTTCGTTCCCGAACTGCAAGGCAACCCTTATCTGCTCAGAAGAGAACTGCACCACCTGATTGTTAACGGTGGCGCTCATTACTGGGGGCTCGACTCTGCAATCATACTCAACCGTCTGCCAGAAGTCTTCTATGTTCGGCAGAGAAATGGGCAGAGTTGTAGTAATAGCATGGAAGATACGCGAGTGAATCAGAAAAGTGATGATCTCGCGATAATCATCAACACCGCTAGCATCCGGGTCTAGTGTTATGTACATATTGTGCCCCTGAAAGAATTGGCGGTTGTTGTCACCAACTTCGTCACCACCAGCACCACCGGCTCCTGCTACAGCTGCCATATCTGCATCACAAACGGTCTAAGTTAGAAAATCATAAAAGCAGATCATAAATTCGCCTATTACCATGAGCGAAGTTAAGATAAACTTTAGTGTACAGGCGAAGTTAGACATAGGGCGAAGTTGAGCACAACTTCGCCTATACAATAACTTCGTCTAATAACACATCAGAAATTTAAATAAAATAAATCATCAGGCGAAGTTAAATATTAGGCGAAGTTGAGGATAACTTCGCCTAACCCTAACTTCGCCCCTGATTATATAAAAAATAAAGGAGCAGGCGAAGTTAAGCCTAAGGCAAAGTTGTTCACAACTTCGCCTAAACTTTAACTTCGCCTGAACTGAAACGACGGCAGTTCAGAAGGCCAGACGAGATGTAATTTGGAGAATTTGATGATTGTGAACTCTAATGACATGTTTTTATGGATATCTAGACGATCAAGTTGGTTACGACCACGTTAAAACGAGTTTGAAAAGCGGGTGTTTAAGGTTTGCATGAACGCGGTCTCAAATCGGACAAAACGGCATCTGATTAGCATGATCGACACGAATTATACGTTATCCCGACTCTACACACCTTTAACAAGGGTTGAAATTGAGATTAACAACACGAATTGATTCGAGATATAACTTCGCCGAGGGTTATGAGATGATAACCTCGCCGTTATAACTTCGCTGGGTTATGGAAAATAATAAAAAGTTTGACCAAGTTGACCCTTATATAGAGCAGAATTATACAGGCGAAGTTAGGGTTAACTTCGCTTAACCCTTAACTTCGCTTGTTAACAAGTTCGCCTTTAAACAACTTCGCTTAGTGTTACAAATTTACACAATAGTCCCTTATAAATTTGAACATTATGCAATAGTCTTTTAAAACTACCTGTAAAGATTTAAATGTTATGATCAAAGACCAAGTAACCAAGTTTTGAACCAAAAAACGACATAAGCAATGATAATTTTAGAAATAAAGTAAACGGGATCAAATTTCAGTCTTGTCAGGAACCATCATGTTTTAGAAAAGATCCGAACAGGAATCATACTAATTTAATATCTGTCACATAGATCCATGTTCAGCTATATTAAGACATAAAGAACAGGTTGTAAGCATGTACACAACTTAGTATGGTTTTCATTGCTTCTGTGATACGGATTCGGTTCAATTTAGCTCAAAATATAAACGTACAACACATCAGAGAAGTGATGTCTCCTATCTATTCTCAAAGCGTATTAGGCTTTCCCCAAGTCACCCCGAGTTAACCTCGACCCGTAGTGTCTGATTAAACTGTAAATACATCATGATCTTTTATAGTCTTCGTCCTGTTCTCGTTCTTGCCTCTTGATTGATAAGTATTACATAATAGACTTCAGAAGGCTTAATAATTTTTTTTTAATAACGATTTACATAGCTTCAAACAGTAGACTACTGCAAGTCCCGAATCTGGATCACTGCAGTTTCTTGACACACTATCTTCTCGGGAATCAGAACACTCACGGGCTCGTGTATGACTGGGTAATCGCTTTTCTGCCTATCATTTGGAAAGATATATATGGAGACATACACAACTTTTAATGAGTTGTCCCTTTAAATCGAGAAGATTTAGTTAGTATCACTTCTACTTTTACGCACCATAAAAAGCTACCATAACATACAATGACTGTTCTAGAGTCTTTTAGGCCTAATAACTTCACTAGTTAAGCACACAGAAATAGTTTGAGTATCACTTTCCAAGGTTGGATCAATTTTCTTAGAAACATTGTATAGAAACTTCTTACGAAGTTGTAGACTTGAAAAATTATATCATTTCCCTAAAAGAATTAAAATTCTATCGCCCCGATCAAGTCAAAGTCATCAGGTAAACGGCTATCCTGAAGATCCAATGGATCAGCTGGACCGACTACATACGAATATGCGTCCTTTTAACTAAGTATGAACGACTATTTTTTAGAGACAGAATAAAAACACATCATAAACCGCCCCAGTCGCTTTCTGTCATCTAATTAATGGCTATCCTCATAATCTACTGGTAGAAGTGAGGACCAAACACAATCGAAGATATGTCCTTCAAACTGAAGCAACCGACATAATTCTAAGCGATAGTGACGTTTTTTTTTAAGTAAAAACGAAAAATACGGTTACTCGGGATTGATCATCCCATAAAGCTCAACAAGGTTTTGAAAACGAGTTTTGTCAAACACTTTAGTAAAAAGATCAGCGAAATTATCTAACGAATCAACCTTTTCGAGCACTATTAATTTCTTCTCAGCGCAATCCCGTATAAAATGATGACGAATGTCAATGTGTTTAGTTTTGCTATGTTTTACGGGATTGTTAGTTACTGAGATTGCAGCAGTGTTATCAATACAAATAGGAGTTTGAGTGAAATTCAGACCGTAATCGCGCAATTGCTGTTGTATCCAAAGAACCTGGGAGCAGCAGTTTGATGCTGCCATGTATTCTGCTTCACAGGTAGAAATGGCTACAGAGGTCTGCTTCTTGCACTGTCATGAAACCAATCTTCCTCCCAGAAACTGACATCCACCGGTCGTCGACTTCCTGTTCTGATTGCAACCTCCATAGTCAGAATTGTATAAGCGACCAAATCCAAGTTTCCTCCTTTCGTGTACCACAATCCCAGCTTAGGCTTGCCTTTGAGATACCGCAGTATTCTCTTCACTCCCTTCATGTGAGATTCCTTTGGGCTTGCCTGAAATCGAGCACAGAGACAAACTGCAAACATAATGTCAGGTCTAGATGCAGTTAAATACATTAAAGAACCTATGATTGCTCGATATTGGGTGGGGTCCACATCTGCGTCACTGTCTGAATCAGCACCCAGCTTGTGGTTGACACAAACTGGAGTATCAAATGGAGTGCTGTCCTCCATCTTGAAGCGTTTGAGAACGTCTTGGACATATTTAGTTTGATGGATGAACATACCCTCCTTCTTCTGATCAACCTGCAATCCTGACACATGGCGACTTTTGAAGCAGCAAAGATGATGTCGTCCACGTAGACTTGAACTAGGAGAAAGTCTCCCCCCTTTTTCTTGACAAACAGCGTGCTGTTGATCTTTCCTCTTTCGAACCCATTCTTAAGTAAGTAATCAGACAAGGTTGCATACCAGGCACGAGGGGCCTGATGTAGTCCATATAGCGCTTTACTTTACTTGTACACGTGATCAGGAAAGTCTGGGTCAGGAAAACCTGGAGGTTGCTCAACGTACACAACCTCATCGATTTTACCATTAAGAAACGCACTTTTCACATCTAACTGGAACACCTTCAACTCATTGTGTGCAGCAAATGCCAAAAACAAACGAATCGCTTCCAATCTTGCCATATGAGCAAACACTTCATTGTAGTCGATCCCTTCTTGCTGATTAAACCCTTTTACGACCAGCCTCGCCTTGTTCCTGATGATTATTCCTTTCTCATCTCTCTTACATTTGAAAACCCATTTAGTGCCAATCGCATGCACATTCTTCGGTTTTGCAACCAATTTCCATACCTCCATCTTCTCGAACTGGGCTAACTCTTCTTGCATGGCTTCGACCCACGAGCTGTCTTTTAGAGCCATTTGATAGTTCTTTGGTTCAATCTGGCTGATGAAGTAGGTGTACAAGCACTCGTTAATGATACATGTTTCTTTAATGCTTGCGTAAACACAGGTGTGCTCATTCAAGCTTCGTCTTGTTTGTACACCGTCAGACAGATCACCTATCACGTTCTCTAAAGGGTGATTTTTGTGAACTCCAGTAGTCGGAACCGAACTGACTTGCAGATTGTCTTCCAGGTTCGAAGAGAGTTCATCAATGGGTGATTGTTGTTGAGAGTGAAAAGGGTTGTAAAATTCTTCTTCAGTAGAGGCGGCAGGTGCATTAATGGCACTTGACGTGGAAGGTTGACTTTCGTCGTATCGTGGAAGTTGCACAATATTTTCCTCCTCATCATACAAAATCTGTGAAGCAATTTTCTCATCAACTTCTGCAAAATCCAAGTAAGGCATATTAAAGGATTTGAACAGTTTATCATAGTCAAAAACTTCAGCGGGTCCCGTGCTGGGCATTGGTGGTTTGTAACTCGTGATGTCGGTGTTACATACCACTTCAACCTTGCTGTTCGATAAATTAAAGACTCTTCTATTGGGTGTCCCAACAACATATCCGACTAAATACCTTCGTCGGCTTTCTCACCAAATTTAGAGTTTGTCTTTAATATCGTACATGGGGACCCGAATGGTTCGAGACCATTCAAGTTTAGCTTTCGACCATGCATAAGTTCATAACAAGTTTTATTTAGCCTTTTAACAGTTAAAACATGATTAAGGATATAACAGGCTGTGGCAACTGCTTCAGCCCAGAACACCACGGGAAGTTTAGCATCAGCCAGCATGGTTCTGGCTCCTTCAATTAGCGTCCTGTTCTTCCTCTCAGCCACCCCCTTTTGTTGCGGAGTATACGGGGCGCTGTACTGGTGGTCTATCCTTTTCTGTAAGCAAAACATCTCCATCTGGTAGTTTTTGAACTCTGTCCCATTGTCAGTCCTGATATACTTAACCTTTCTCCCCATAATATTCTCAACCTTGGTAATCAAGTTCATTACCAACTGTACCGTCTCATCTTTTGTCTTCAGGAAATATACCCAAGAATATTGAGAGTAATCATCGGTTATTACCAAGCAGTACGATGTTCCACCTAGACTTTTTACATTCACGGGACCGAAGAGAACCATGTGAACCAGGTCTAGGGTACCGACAATTGAATTAAACTTCTTGGTGTGATGAGGTTTCTTGTGTTGCTTTCCCTTCTTGCACGAGAAGCATTGGTCTTCAAAGTTGAAATTCTTCAAGGGGACACCAAGCACCAGCCCATTCTTGACAATGTAGTTCATTTTTCGAAGATGTATATGCCCCATTCTTCGATGCCATAATTCAGACTCCGATTCAGTTGCCTTTGACATAAGACATGATTCTTCTGTTGCCATCTCAGTTGACCTCATATCCATGACGTATGTGTTCTTTTCTCTTGGAGCTTTCATCACCACCCATGCCTCTGGTATCTTGATACCAGGATATAGAACAATTGCTTCATCTTTAGTAAAGTGCACTGTGTACTCTTTGTCACAAATCTGAGATACGCTCAACAAATTATGCTTCAACTCTTCTACAAAATTCACCTTTTCCAATTTCATTTTTCCATTTGTAACGGTTCCAATACCGGTGATTCTACCTCCGCTCTCTCCAGCGAAACTAACCCTTCCTCCTTGAACAGGTTTCCATTCATTTAACAAATTCTTGTTACCAGTCATGTGCCGAGAACAGCCACTATCCACAACCCACCGATTGTTTACAGTCCTGTTCAACTGTTCCTGCACGATTAAAGCAAAGGATTAAAATCTGGGGACCCAAGACCTATTGGTCTTGGGTCGATTAAATCTGTTAAACGGCATCCCGTACTTTGGCTGTTCAAAGTCAGTTTGAGAATAATTTCTATAAGTTCTATAAGGATACCTTCTTGAGAATTGACTATGAGGCCATCCAAACCTTAGTGAATTAACTGAATTATAATTGTTGGTTCGGTTGTTTACTGGGAAAAACTGAGATCGATTTCTTTGAAATCTTGGATTAGTCCAATGTCTAAATTTTGGAGAGTTAGCATTCTTACCATTATAGTAATTACTATTAGTTTTATTCTCAGTTTTCGGAGGCCTCATACCTCTGAATCTCTGATTTAGAGGGCAATTAGCAATTAGGTGTCCGATTTGATTGCATCTGAAACAACTCCTGTGTTCAACTTTCGTCTCAACAGTTGTTTCAGATGTTGAGGTTGCATTACTATTCGTTTGTCTAACATATGGTGGGACAAACGGGTTTAGGGGAGAAATCTTTTCAGTTTGCTTATATTCCTCCCCACGTTTTAGTAATACTACCTCTTCTTTTATCTCACTAGATTCGGATGTCTTGTCCGAATTTGATGAGACAGAACTAGGAACATAAATCTTAACATTCGAAACAGGCTTACTTGTTTCGCTTTGACTAACTTCAGGTTCTTTAATCGTAACTACGACAGGAACGGTCTGACTAATCTCATCATCAACAGATTTCTGATTACTAGGATTATACGTATAGTTATGATTATATGGTGGTGGAACTTCAGAATATCCAATTCCCCCTTTTTTAACTAGGGAACGTTGAACACTTACGATGTGATCAAGCATTGCTGAGGAGTTTCTAAATTGTTCAATTTTTCTGTTTAATTCCACCACTTTTTCCTGGTAATCAGCTATCTGTTTATCCCTGTCAGCAATTAGTTTGTTTTTTCTTCTAACACTTCATAACTAAGATCAATTACTTGTATTTTTTCAGCTAGACTTGCTTTAAGACTTCTGATATCTTTTTCACTAGATTTTATTTTTACTGAGTAACTGTTTTCTCTAGTTTTAGTGTAATGATGATCTTCTTTTAACGTTTTAAATTGGGCGTCCAAACTAACAAACTGATCAGTTATTGTTTTCCATTGTTCAGACAGATTTTCGCATTGCATACAAGGGAGTTCAGAACTTACCTCAGAAAGCTGATCATTCACTTCTGCCATGTAAGCTTGATTTTCCCCCTTCTCCCTCTCGCTTCCTCCAGTTTCGATGTTAACTAAATTTGTCTGTTCGAAGACTTCCTCAACCTGTAGATTCCAGTTATACCCACTATTGTGTCTAGATACCATAGCCTTATTCTCACTATCTCCCCCATTCTGTTGTGCAGGCCTGTTCTGGCTGCGTTCGACTCTCTCATTTGTACATTCCTTGGCAAAGTGACCATTTTGTTGACAGTTATAGCATCGAACCTTTGACTTGTCAAACCCTGGTCTTTCACCAACGAACTTTCTACCCGTTTTCTTCATGAACCTTTTAACTCTTCTTACTATCATCGCCATCTGCCACTGCAGATCCATCTCTTCCAGATCATCAACATCAATCTGATCATAGTCTTCATCCAAACTTGCGGGATCGACTATTTTACCTTTGATGTAATTTTCATAAGATGCAATGAAAGATGCATAGAGGGCAAACTGCTATTCAGCTGATTTAACACTCATGGGCATCTGTGAGTATTTGTTGGTTTGGGCATTTGATGAAAAGTTACCAGTTGTGGTTGAGGTTTTGAAGAATTATTTCCAGCAGCTACGAAACATACATCACCATCCATGTTGAGAGTCACATGACCATCATGAGTTGAGTTTGAGCTTGAGTCTCCCTTTGAGTGCTAAGCAGATGATTCTGACTTTGAACTTGAACTTGAACTAAATTTTGCACCGTACATTCCCGGATCCTGAACTTGATCAGTTGGTGTCTCTTTCCGAACCATGTTAAGTTCAAAAGTTCGTAATTTATTGACTGTTGTTTCCAAATCAAAATCGGCAAACTCTTTATCTTCTCTCATCAAAACCGTGTACATTTCCTATTTCGGTGGAAGAGCATCAAGGAGTTTCTCTACTATCTCCTCTTCTTTGTATACAATGGAGTAATTGCTGAGTTCGGTCATTAGGTGATAATATCTTGTGATGATATCATCAAGTGATTCATTTTTCAAATATTTGAACACCGAGAATTGGGTTTTTAGTAGCTTAATTTTGGATGCACGTATCCCCATATTACCTTCATATCGATTTTCTAGCGCTTCCCATAGCTCTCTAGCGGTTTTGTATTTCCTGAAGGTGTGAAGAATCTCTTGTGGAAGAGCCATAGTGATCGCCACATGAGCTTTACTCTCTGCCTCATACATTTTCCTTTCCTCCTCATCCATCTTACTGTACTTCTTTATTTGATCACGACCCTCAAACAAGGCTGTTGGTGGAATGTATCCATCTTGTATGCACACCCACATCTTAGCATCTTGGTATTTAACATACTGCTCAAACCGATCTTTCCAAGCAACAAAATCGGTACCCTTAAGCATTTTCGGAGCCTTAGTAGCAGAACCTGCTTCCACTTCCATTTTCACCAGTTCTATAATGTTTATAGAAGTCATCTTTGAAAATACGACTCGAAAACACAAAGAAACCCAAAAATAATATTTTATTATTCTGAACAGTACCCAGTAGGCGAAGTTATGCTTAACTTCGCTTAAGCTTAACTTAGCTAAAACCTTAACTTCGCTTACTTCTTAACTTCGCCTGATGTTAACTTCGCTTAATGACAACTTCGCTTAAACATAACTTCGCTTAAACTTATATTTTCTCCTAAACCCTACAAACAGTGGCGGCAACTTCGCCTGATGAACAAAAGATTTTTGCAGGTTTTAATTTGACGTATTGCGAGGTATGTGGAGATCTAATGGGTTGTATTTGATAGTGGGAGATGGTTAGGACACAAAAACTCGGTATTTTAATGTAAACTAGTCCCACGAATAGTCGAACGGAATGATTTCTACACTCGTGTGATAATCCCGAACCACACAATCACGAGCAAATGCTCTGATACCAATTGTAGGTTCCCAGCCGGATCTACACGGAAATATCTCGTATTACGTAGGTGCGGAATCCCTACATAAGACGATACGAGTGTTAGACGCGATATACGTTAAACCCAAGTACAAAGACACGTTACAATACTCAATAGACACGTTGTATTGCAACTCCTTTTACACGTGATAGCCAAATCACAATTACACGTACTGAACCACTGTTTTCTAAACAGGCCGTAGCCTAAACATAAATACCCTTTGACAACTTCGCCTAACATGCTAGGCGAAGTTGTCAATAACTTCGCTTGTTCCACAAGTTCGCTTATAACAGGCGAACTTGTGGGACAACCTTTACAAACCAAAACCAAAACAAACTAACGCGATTACAAACACTAGATACTGAACTACTGACATCATGTACCAACAGATCCACATACGGTCAAACCTAGTCTTAACACCATGGGTGTTTTCCATCAGCTCATCTTGTTGGCCGAAAATTCTTTCTTTCTTCACTAACCCTTCATCTACTAACACCTTTGACTGCACTTTGATGATTTCTTCAAAAATACTTGAATTCATAATCAGCTGGTATGATTTAACTGTTGCAAGGACTTCCTCATTCTTACGACTTAACGCATCAACGACCACATTAGCCTTACCAGGATAGTACTTAATATCACAGTCGTAATCCTTAATCAACTCCAACCATCTCCTCTGTCTCATGTTCAATTCCTTCTGTTCGAAGAAGTACTTTAGACTCTTGTGATCGGTGTAGATAGTACACTTACTACCATACAGGTAATGCCTCCATATCTTTAAGGCACGCCCTAATGCTGCTAGCTCCATGCGTCAGATAAGTACTCTCATGGACTTTCAACTGCCTAGACGCGTAAGCTATCACCTTTCCTCGTTGGCGTGATCCCGGAGCTCCTCTAACTCGTGTAATTGATGGAAACGATTACCCTCTGCGGCGGATATGTCAAGACTAACCCTCTGGATGGCCCATGAAGCGCGGTGTTCCAATTCAACTGGAAGATGACAGGCCTTCCTATAAATCATCCGAAATGGTGTGGAACCTGTCGGAGTCTTGTAGGCTGTACGGAAGGCCCACAGAGCGTCATCTAATTTGTCGGACCAATCCCGACGATTCGACACAGCCTTTTTCTCGAGAATACGTTTGATTCCCCGATTACTCACTTCCACCTGCCCACTAGTCTGTGGGTGGTAGGAGGTCGCAAGCCGATGGGTGACCCCATAGCGCTGCAACGCCTTATCCATCTGCGAATTGCAGAAGTGAGTACCTCGATCACTGATCAAGATTTTCAGGACTCCAAAACGAGCAAATAGACTTTTTAGAAAACGGACTACCACTCGGGCATCATTGGTGGGGAGAGCTTTTACCTCAACCCACTTAGACACGTAATCGACAGCCACGAGTATGTACTTGTTCAATGAAGAAATGGAAATGGTCCCATGAAATCAATGTCCCACACATCAAAAACCTCACAAACATGAATATCATTCTGGGGCATTTCGTTTCGCGAAGAAATGTTGCCGACACGCTGGAAACGATCACAACTCTTAACAAACAGATGAGCATCCTTAAAGATAGACGGCCAGTAAAAACCAGAATCAAAGACTTTCTTCGTCGTAGAACTCACACCGTGGTGACCCCCTATCAGTCCCACATGACAATGGCTCAGAATTTGCCATCCCTCCTTCACATGTACACACCTTCTAATAGGCTGATCAGCACCGATGCGGAAAAGATACGGGTCGTCCCAAAGGTAAAATTAATGTCAGCAAAGAATTTCTTCTTTTGTTGGTATGGCATCTTCGGGAAGCACCCGTCAGCAAGATAGTTCGCGAAGTCAGCTAACCATGGAAAACCTTCCTCCTGTGCCGTAACAAACATCATACTCTCCGTCGGAAAATGATCGTCGATCCTTACCCCCGAATCTCCTAAATCAACTCCCTCTAGACGTGAAAGATGATCGGCCGCCACATTCTCGGCCCCCTTGTTATCACGAAAATATATATCAAACTCTTGAAGCAACAGGATCCATCGGATAAGACGAGGCTTAGCATCCTGCTTGCTGAAGAGATATCGAATAGCGGCATGATCCGTGTAAACAATCGTCTTGGACAGAATCAGGTAGGACCTAAATTTGTCGAAAGCGAACACCACAGCTAAAATCTCTTTTTCGGTGGTAGTATAGCTTTCATGTGCGCCATTTAAGGTCCGGCTAGCGTAACAGATCGGATGGAAGTGTTTATCCTTCCGCTGTCCAAGAATCGCTCCGACTGCGAAGTCGCTCGCGTCACACATCAACTCGAATGGTAACGACCAGTTGGGAGCAACCATGATCGGGGCGTTGACGAGTTTGTCTTTTAGAAGATCAAACGCCTCGATACACTTCTTAGAAAAAACAAATGGAGCATCCTTCTCCAAAAGTTAGGTCATGGGTCTCGCGATTTTAGAAAAATCTTTGATGAACCGGCGGTAGAACCCGGCATGACCAAGAAAGCTGCGAATGGATCTCACAGAAGTGGCGGGGGAAGATTAGAAATGGTCTCGACCTTCGCTCGGTCAACCTTTATCCCCGCACTTGAGATCCGATGACCCAGAACAATGCCCTCGCGAACCATGAAATTACACTTCTCCCAGTTAAGGACTAGGTTGGTGTCAACGCAACGGGACATCATCCTCTCGAGATTTGATAAACAATGATCATCGAAGGAACTCCAAAATACGGAAAAATCGTCAATAAAAACCTCCATGGAGTCCTCGATCATATCATGGAAAATGGCCACCGTACCCCTCTGGAATGGTACCGGAGCATTACAAAGACCGAACGGCATACGTTTATAGGCAAACGTTACATAAGGGCTGGTAAAAGTGGTTTTTTCCTGGTCATCGGGAGCTATCGGAACCTGGAAGTACCCGGAGAAACCGTCTAAGAAGAAGTAGTACTGCTGGCCTGCTAAACGCTTTAACATTTGATCAATGAAGGGTAGAGGAAAGTGGACTTTCCTGGTGGCATCATTTAGTCTGCGATAGTCGATGCAGACTCGCCATCCCGTCACAGTCCTAGTGGGAATAAGCTCGTTCCTCTCATTGGTGATGACAATCATGCCACCCTTTTTAGGAACCACTTGAACTGGACTCACCCAAGAACTATCAGAAATGGGGAAGATGATCCCCGCATCAAGGAGTTTAATGATCTCCTTCTTTTCTACCTCTTGCATTTTCGGATTAAGTCGCCGTTGCTGCTGAACGACAGTTTTGAAATTTTCCTCCATGAGGATTTTATGAGTGCAAAACGAAGGGTTGATACCCTTGATGTCGATAATCTTCCATGCAATAGCCTCTTTGTGCTCTCGTAGCACCCTCAACAACTTCTCCTTCTCGACCTCCGTCAAAGCAGATGCAATGATAACCGAAAACTTCCTCTCTTCATCTAAAAATGTATACTCAAGGTGGGTAGGCAAATCCTTAAGCTCTAAGGAAGGAGGAGGACTTTCGACCGAAGGTCGGTTCATCGGATCGTCTCGTACGATCTCCGCATACACGCCAGATTCAGGAATATGCGACTCGGTGTCGTCATATAAGGACTGATTGGTCAAGGCAACCATCTCAATATCTGGAATCTCCCAATCGAGAATCTAGGTGTCGGGGGCAGATACTCCACAGATTTCGCTGAGAAAATCCCCAATATGCTCCATGATGGTATCGATGAAGTATAAGGAGTCATCAGAAGACTTGGGGTGTTTCAGTAACTGTCGAACGTCAAAGGTGACATTCTCATCCCCAACTCTAAAGATCAACTTACCCTCACAGACGTCGATCAACGCCTGTGCAGTGGAATGGAATGGTCGGCCCAAGATAAGTGGGACACTACCGTCATCGTTCATGTCCAGGAAGACAAAGTCCATCGGGAAGATGAACTTGTCGACACGAACAAACATGTTCTCGACCACCCCTCGGGGGTATTTCACAGAACGATCAGCAAGCTAGATACTCATACGGGTAGGCCTCGGCTCATTTACACCCAACTTGCGATACACGAAATATATCATAAGATTAATACTGGCACCAAGATCCGCCAATGCATGAACAACCGTATTATCACTCAAGATGCAGGGAATCGTGAAACTCCTAGGATCAGACATCTTTTCTGGTAACTTTCTATGCAAGACTGTAGAGAAACCAACACTTAGTGGGATGGAAGAGACCTCAGCTAACTTCTCTTTATTCGAAAGAATATCCTTAAGAAACTTTGCATATTTCGGCATTTGCGTGAGTGCCTCAAGGAATGGAATGTTAAGATGAAGTTGCTTCAGAAGATCAAGAAATTTTGAGTTCTGTTCCTCGTCTATATCCCTACGGACTCTCCCGGGATATGGAAGTCTAGGTTTGTAGACTCTCGGTGGTGTGCTGGGTAATGGCTAGTTCTTGGCCTGTGCTGTACTTCCTGGGCTGCGCCTCTGATGCACCTTGGCCGGTGGAGACTCCAACTGAATCTCCTTGTCTACCTGCTCGTCTACATCTACCGCAGGCTCCTCAACGATTCCTCTCATCGCCTCCTGAATCACGGACTCGATACGTGCCCCTGCACCGCTCCTCGTCGTCACAGCCTTCGCGAACGCCTTCGGATTTTGTTCAGTGTTACTTGAAAGTGTACCTGGCGACCTCACATTCAGACGACTTGCTATCTTTCCTATCTGCCGCTCAAAATTTTGAATTGACGCTACTTGATTTCTCATGAATGACTCGTGCTCCTGAAATTTTTCCTGAGTCTCTTTGTAACGGGAGTCCTCTCGAGTCCTAAGCTGCGACAACATCTATGTCTGCTGTGCCATCATCTCCTCTAACATGGGCTTTATCTCCCCACTACTCGTTCCCTCACCGAAATCCTGGAATAGGCTCTGACGCTGTTGGAAGCCGGACTGATTTCCGTTCCTCCAGTTGGAATTTTAGTTACCTCTCCACCCCGAATTATACGAATTGAAAGAGTTTTGATTTCGGTTTGGATTATTAACAAAGTCGACTGCCTCCTCCTGGAAACCTACGGGGCACTGAACGGTATCATGCCCCCCTCTACATATCTCGCATAACTTACTTTTCACCTGCAAGTCTTTCACGATCTTTGCTAACGCTTCAACCTGTGCTGCAAGTGCGGTGCTCGTGTCGACCGAATGCATGCACATGATAAGGAGTCGACAGTTTTGGTGCTCTTAGCAGGTGGTCGCTGGTATCCACTCATGGCTAACCCGTTAAACAAATCAATGAACTCATCCGCATCAATAAGTTACCTCCCGCAGCTGTGTCGAGCATGCTCTGGGTCGCGTATGTCACTCATTTATAGAACTTCTCAACAACCTCCCAGTCTTGTAGGCTGTGGTTCGGACATAAAGCAAGTAGATTTTTGAACCTCTCCCACGCCTCGTAGAAGCTCTCGTTGTCCTCCATCTGGAAAGAATGAATTTGGTTGCGCAAACGAGCAGCCTTAGCCGGAGGATCGTATTTTTCAAAAAATTGAGTCTGCATGGCAGCCCAAGTAGCAATGGATCCCTGTGGGAGGGACATAAGACACAGACTCGCATGATCAACGAGTGAGAACGGAAAGATGCGGAGTTTGATGGCGTCTTCGGAGACGCCAGCAAGATGAAACGTGTCGCAAATTCATGTAATGCGAGTGAGATGAGCGTGTGGGTTCTCATGGAGCAACCCGTGAAATTGAGCAGAATGAGCAATCGTGGTCAGAATATTAGATGGAATCTGCCAAGTCGTGAGAACTCCGATAGCTGGTGGAGAAATGCTGGATCTCGCGCCAGCTTCGACCGGACAGGCCCGGTCTTCAACTGTCCTCCTCGGTGGTGGATTCGCGTCGCCCATAATCCTATCCCTAATGACGGGTTCAGAAAAAGTAGGAGAAGAGAATGTATTACCAACGGACGTAGATGAACTGGAAGACGGGTTTGTACGACGTCTCTCACGAAGCTCTCTCTCTGGTTCGGAAAATCCTTCAGTTTCTGGTGTTCCTAGTGATCGAGTACGTCGCATACAACTATTAAAATAAACAAAATAAACTAAAATTAGCTAAGCTATTTTAAACTAACAAACAAAACAAATAAGAAAAACAAGTAGTAAACAAGGAAAGTCCTAACTCGAGTCATTCTTAATACGCCTCTAACCGTGTCCCCGGCAACAGCACCAAAAACTTGATGTGTGTATAATGATGCTCTCACAACTATGCTTTAAATTTATTAAACGAAAATCCTAAAGAAGCCACACAAAACCGGCAAGTGTACCGATCACTAATAGTATAGCACTAAGGAAGTCCGAGTATCGAACACAAGGAAACTTGAAAGCGTATCTAATACTTAACACTAATAAGACTCACCTAAGAAATATAAATTTTAAATGATTTTTAATTATTAACTACTTAACCTAACTACTTAACCTAGGTAAGAATCCTATTAAAGGTATAATAAGCTATTGAAATGTAGAATCTCACGACACCTGTTCCTAAGGATGACACAACTAAGGTTCACTCAGGAAGCTAGATTACCTCTCGGTCTCACTAACGAACCCTAACCTACACTTAGTTGATTTTAAGAAAAAAACCGGGTGACGAATTGTTAAAGTGCTTTAATGCCGACTCTCCTCTCGGTCTCACCGACACACTACCCTAAAGGAGACGAATACTACGCAACCAAGGATAGAGGAACAATTTATTTTAACTTAAACTAGGTCAACTAATCGCTCACAAACCCAAACCCGACAAGAACTGAACCCACTCTCACGCGATCCTAATCCTAACAAGCAAAAGCTATGAGACGAGTTTACTTCCTATCACCTCGGTCTCTAACAAGGTGTCTACCCGCTGATTATATTCAACTAATACACTCACTTAACCCTACGGTTGTACTTCCCGCAAACAAACCCTAAACACCTAGTAAAGAGTTCTAACAAGCAACAATCAATCAAAACTCATTCAATTAATCAAAGCAAGAGGAATATGAGTGTAATTAACAAATTCACAGCCACTAAACACAACCTAATTCAATGTTAAAACAAACTTTACATTAACAATTCAAGCCATGATCATCAACAATCCAAACTACTTACTAAAACCTAACATTAATCATCTTACCTAGGTAGAACTAACTACTTTAGCCTATCATTGATTTTGGATAGCAGCATATAGTTAAGATAAACATCATAAACATCAACATAAACATAAGTTAACTCATTCAATGATCAAGAACAATCAAACACAAGTCAAACTTCAAATTACTTGCAAAACAATCCAACAAAAAACTTAAACTTAACAAGTTGGGGTTCTTGAACAAAAGACAAAGATTATGAATGAATTACTTAAGGTTATAGGCTGAGTTTATGAGTGTAGATGATGCCTAGCTGCGGTGTATAAATCTCCTTGATGTTCTTCTTCCTCTCCAGCCGTCACAACAGCCACCAACTCAGCTGCCACTTCTTTTTCTTCTTTCCTTGCAATCTGGCCGATCGGAAATGTTGCTAGGGGTTAGGGTTTTGTTTTTTTTTTTCAATATAATAAGCAAGAAAGGCTTCTAATTTGTGGGCTTGGGTCGGGCCTTGACTTGTAGATTTAAAACTTGACCAAATAAGCCCCTAAAGTCTTCAAATTTAACTCTTTTTCCCACCAAATCTCATAACCTACAAGTAAACAATCATCTTTGTAAAATTAAGCATAAACAAGCCATAAAACTTAATAATTAAACTAATAAAGTACTTAAATCATGATAAAATGATAAGGAAAGTAAGTGTGTTTTACAACACATCAGAAACCTGCCATTTGGTCTGAAAGGAAGATTTCTAGAGAAACGATTATGAGACCAGCCAAAAAGCCCTGAATTTATTGTATTAAAAATTTCGAATGACTCAAAGTTACGGGTTTTATGGTTAACTGGGAAAAAACGAGGTTGATTTCGTTGAAATATAGGAATTATCCTAGGCTTGGTGTTAGTGGAATTGTCAGTTGTTCTAACACCAATTTTAGGTTTCGTTTTGTTCTCCGCATTATTTGGTCTCATACTCTTTGTTTTCTCCCTCTTCAAGGGACATATACTGGAAACGTGTCCCTTGTTATGACATCTAAAGCAACTCTTATTCAAATTACATGTGGTCATCTGAACATTCTTTTTAGGTGTTACTTCAGAAGATGAGGTTGGTTTACTGACATTAAGTTTCACATGGGGGGAACGAATGGGTTTAAAGATGATATCTTTTCACTAAAATTAACATTCGACCCCCTTTTCAGTAACACAACTTCATCATTCATTTTACCAATGTTGACATGCTTACTAGAATGGGACTCTTGATCAACAACTGAGGAATTTGTCTGAACAGGTTCGTTAACGCCCTTGTCTACCTCTTCAAGGTTGACAGGGTTAATAGAGGTTTTGTTTAACTGAACCTTAACGGGTGATATGTCCAAGTTTATGGTACCCGGTATGGTTTTTATCAGTCTGAACATAGACAGGTGGCTGATTACTAGGATTATAAGTATAGTTATTATTAAAAGGTGGTGGAACCTCAGAGAATCCAATTCCCTCTTTATTGTTCGGAGAACGTTGAACATTTAGGACATTATTAAGAATCATGGAGGAGTTCCTAAACTGTTCCACCACTTTCACTTGGTAATCAGCTATATGTTTGTCTTTTTCAGCTATAAGTTTGGTCTTTTCTTCCCCTACCTCATAACTTAAATCAATCACTTGTATTTTCTCAGCTAGGGTGGTATTAAGGATTCTAATGTCCTTTTCACCTGCTTTTATCATTACAGAGTAACTGTTTTCTTTTTTTTTTTTTTTAGAATAGTGGTGTTCTTCTTTTAAACATTTTAATTCTTTTTCCAAGCACATATTTTGATCAGTTAAAGCAATTAATTGTTCAGACAATTTTTCGCGTTGTTCACAGTGGGGTTCAGAACATACATCTGAAAGCTGATCATTCATCTCAGCCATGTAAGATTGGTCCTCCACTGCTTCTTTTTCATATCTTTCAGACACAATGTTCACCAGATTAGCCTGTTCACTCACCTCTTCTACCTGAATGTTCCAGTTATACCCACCATCATGTTGAGACACCATAGCTTTTGTCTCATTTCCATTTCCATTCTGAGGAGTAGACTTATTATGACTCCTTTCAAGTATCTCATTAGTACATTCTCTTGCAAAGTGTCTATTTTGTTGACAATTGTAACATCAAACTATGGATTTGTCAAATCCCGATCTCTCCCCCATGAACTTTCTTCCTGTCTTATTCATAAGCTTTTTTACCCTTATCACTACCATGGCCATCTGCCAGTGAAGACCCATCTCCTCCATATCATCAGCATCATTTTGATCGTAGTCCTCATCTAATGTGGTAGGGTCTACTATCTTTCCTTTGATGTAGTTCTCATAAGAAGCAACGAAAGAAGCATACAAGGCAAATTGTTGTTCAGCAGACTTCACACTTACAGGCATCCTTGAATATTTCATACTTGGAGGATTTGCAGTAGAGTTTCCAACTACAGACTGAGGTTTTAAAGAAGTACAACCACAAAAAATAAAGCATATGTCTCCATCCATGTTCATCATCAATTGACCATCTTGAGTTGAGTTAGTTCGCTACCAGAGTAATAGGCACTGGAAGCTCCTTTAGATCGATCTTGAACTTGGAGAACCTTTTGCACTATACATTCCCGGATCCTGAACCTGATCAGTAAATTTCTCCTTTCTTCTCATATGAAGTTCATACGTACGTAACTTGTTGACTACCGTTTCTAGGTCAAAATTCTCATAATCTTTGTCTTCTTTCATCAACACAGTGTACATCTCCCATTTTGGTGGAAGAGCATCTAGAAGTTTCTCTACTATTTCAGTCTCAGTATACTTTATAAAGTAGTTAGTCAACTCAGTCATCAAGTGGTAGTATCTTGTGATGATGTCATCAAGTGATTCATTTTAAAATTGAGTTTTCAGCAATTTTGTCTTTGAGTTTCGAATACCCACATTCCATTCAAAACGATTTTACAATTGATGTGTTGAATAACACACTTATATTTTCTTTCAATTTTATTATGTTTTAATGATTTAATATCAAATTTATGTAAGTTTAGGGGGTTAAGTGCAAAGTTTTACAAAGTTGAAATGTTTTGTGTAGGTTATGGAAAGATGTGGAAAAAAAGGCAAGAAAAAGAGAACTTGGAGGGTTTAAGTGTCAAAGTTTCAAAGTTTAATCAAGGCCCGACCCAAGCCCACTTCTTAAAAGCCTTTTATGTTATTATATTTAATTAATATCAAGAGTTATCAGCCATTCATTAGGCCCTAATCCCGAAATACAAAAGAAAGAACTCAAAACCCTAACTTGGGCAGCAGCTGCGATCGCAGCTACAGTACCCGGCGGCAGCAAAGAAAAAAAAGAACAAGAGGCGGCCAGGGGCTGTTGTGATGGCTGAGGAAGAAGGAGAACATCAAGGAGGTCTTGTTGCAGCTATTAGAGACAATAATCATTCATAATCTCAGCCATAAACCTTGAGTATACATCTTTAAACTTTTGTTTATGTTCAAGAACCCTAACTTTGATTGCTTTGGTCTTTTGTTTTACATTGTTTTGCAATTGATTGATAGATTGACTTGTTATTGATTGAGTTTGGATCTTGAATGAGTTTTATCATGTTTATATTGATGTTTATGATGTTTACTTTGATTGTTTGTGGCTGTCCAAAATCTATGTTAGGCTAAACTTGTTTGTTCTACCTAGGATAGATGATTGTTGAGTAGTTTTAACTTGTTTAATGGATTGTTAATGTTCAAGACTTAAATTATTGATGTAAAGTTTAACTAAAACATGAGTTAGATTGTGTGTGATGGCTGTGTTTTATTTGTTATTACTTATAATCCTCTTGCATTAGTTAACTGAATCGGTTTTGATTAATTGATTGCTTGTTAAGCTCTTTACTTGGTGTTTTGGGTTTATTTGCGGGAAGTACAACCGTAGGGATAAGTGGGTAATATATCATCTAAAATCAGTTAAAATACACATTCTTTGAGACCGAGAGGTGATAAGAAGTAACATTGTCTCATTGCTTTTACTTGTTAGAATTAAGACCGCGCGAGAGCGGGTTTTTGTCTTGTCGAGTTTGAGTGTTTATGTGCAATTAGTTGGTTTAATTTGGGTTAAGTTAGATTGTTCCTCTATCCTTGGTTGCGTAGTATTCATCTCCATTATGATAGTGTGTCGGTGAGACCGAGGGGTGAGTCGATATTTGAACAAGTTAATAATTGTTTTTTCGGTTTGTTCTTTAAAAATAAACTAAAATAAGTCAAAGTTTGTTAGAGAGACTGAGAGGTAATTTGACTTTCTTAAACAAGTTTTAGTGTGTCATCTTTTATAACCGGTGTCTTGAATATTTTCAATCCATTGTCTTGTTATTTCTGTCAACATGATTCATTCCTAGGTAGACGTTTTTATCACTGCAATCAAAGTTTTCAAAGTATTTTGTTAAAAGTTTTCGTTTAATTAAGTTAAGTAGTTTAATCAATTTTAAATATTAAAAATTAAATAAATATTATTTTGGTAAGTCTTGGTTAGAGTTTTCTTAATCATAAACGTTTTCACGTGTCTTTGAGTTCGACATCCGGACTTCCTTGATGCTATACTATTTATGATCGGTACACTTGCCGGTTTTGTGTGGTTTTTATAGGATTTTCGTTATTATAAATTTAAAGCTTAATTGTCATTCGTTCTTTATTTATAATATACATTTTCACACATCAAGTTTTTGGCGCCGTTGCCGGGGACACGGTTTGAAGCGTTTTAAGAACGACTCGAGTTAGGACTTGCCTTATTTACTATTTGTTTTCTTAATTGTTTTGTTTGTTAGTTTAAAATAGTTTAGTTAATTAATATTTCTTTTATTTATTTTAATAGTTGTATGCGACGTACTCGATCTCTAGGACCACCAGAAGTTGAAGGATTTCCCGAACCAGAGAGAGAGCTTCTTGAGAGACGTCGTACAAAACCGTCTTCTAGTTCATTTACATCCGTCGGTAATACATTCTCTTCTCCTACTTTATCTGAACCCATCGTTAGGGATAGGATTATGGCCGACGCACCACCGAGGAGGACAGTCGCAGACCGGGCCCGTCCGGTCGATGCTGGCGCGAGATCCAGCATTGCTCCACCAGCTATAGGAGTTCAAACGACCTGGCAGATTCCATCGAACGTTCTGAACACCACTTCTCATTCTGCTCAATTTCACGGGTTGCTCGACGAAAACCCGCATTCACATCTCACTCGCATCGCACGTATTTGCGACACGTTTCATCTTGCCAACGTATCCGAAGACGCCATCAAACTCCGCATCTTTCCGTTCTCATTCGTTGATCAGGCGAGTCTGTGGCTTGAGTCCCTCCCACAGGGATCCATTTATACTTGGGCCGCCATGCAGACCTAGTTCTTGGAAAAATACGATCCTTCGGCTAATGCCGCTCGTTTGCGTAACCAGATTCATTCTTTCCAGATGGAGGACACTGAGAGTTTCTACGAGGCATGGGAGAGATTCAAAAACCTACTTGCTTTATGTCCGAACCATGGCTTGCAGGACTGGGCGGTTGTTGAAAAGTTCTATAACGGAGTGACTTACGCGACTCAGAATATGCTTGACACTGCTGCAGGAGGCAACTTATTGATGAAGAAGGATACCGATGAGTGCATTGCCTTATTTAACGATTTAGCCATGAGTGGATACCAGTTACCACCTTCTAAGAGCACCAAAACCATCGACGCGTTATGACGCGGCATACATTCAGTCGACACAAACACCGCCCTCGCGGCACAGGTTGAGGCGTTAGCGAAGATTGTGAAGGACCTGCAGGTGAAGAGTAAGTTGTGCGAGATCTGTAGAGGAAGGCATGATACCGTTCAGTGACCTGTAGGTTTCCAGGAGGAGGCAGTCGACTATGTTAACAATCCGAACCGAAACCTTAATTCTTTTAATTCTTATAATTCGGGTTGGAGAGGTAACCAAAATCCTAACTGGAGGAACGGAAATCATTCCGGCTTCCAGCCGCGTCAGAGTCTATTCCAGGATTCCGGTGAAGGAGCGAGTGGTGGGGAGAAGAAGCCGACGCTGGAGGAGATGATGGCACAGCAGACTCAGATGCTGTCGCAGCTTATGACTCGAGAGGATTCCCGTCACAAAGAGACTCAAGAGAAATTTCGGGAACACGAGTCATTCATGAGAAATCAGGGGGAGTCAATTCAAACTCTTGAGAGGCAGATGGGAGAGATAGCGAATCGTCTGAATGAGAGGCCGCCAGGTACACTTCCGAGTAACACTGAGTAGAATCCGAAGGCCTTCGCGAAGGCGGTGATGACGAGGAGCGGTGCAGGGGCATGTAGTAAGCCAGTGAATCAGGGGCCTGCGGTAGATGTAGAGGAGCAGGTAGACGAGGAGATTCAGTTGGAGTCTCCACCGGCCAAGAGGGACAGACCCGGAAGTACAGCACAGGCCGAGGACCAGCCATTACCCAGCACACCACCGAGAGTCTACAAACCTAGACTCCCATTTCCCAGGAGAGTTCGCAGGGATAGAGACGAGGAGCAGAACACTAAATTTCTTGATCTCCTGAAGCAACTTCACCTTAACATTCCATTCCTTGAGGCACTAACTCAAATGCCGAAATATGCAAAGTTCCTTAAGGATATTCTTTCTAATAAGGAGAAGTTAGCTGAGGTCTCTTCCATCCCGCTGAGTGCTGGTTGCTCTGCAGTTTTGCAGAGAAAGTTACCGGAAAAGATGTCCGATTCTGGGAGTTTCACGATTCCCTGCATCTTGAGTGATAATACGGTTGTTCATGCACTGGCAGATCTTGGTGCCAGTATTAATCTCATGCCGTATTCCGTGTATCGCAAGTTGGGTTTAGGCGAGCCGAGGCCTACCCGTATGAGTATCCAGCTTGCTGATCGTTCTGTGAAATACCCCCGAGGGGTGGTCGAGAACATGCTAGTTCGTGTCGACAAGTTCATCTTCCCAGTGGACTTTGTCATCCTGGACATGAACGATGATGATAGTGTCCCTCTTATCTTAGGCCGACCATTCCTTGCCACTGCACAGGCGTTGATCGACGTCTGCGAGGGTAAGTTAATTCTGAGAGTTGGGGATGAGAACGTCACCTTTGACGTTCGACAGTCACTGAAACACCCCAAGTCTGCTGATGACTCCTTATACTTCATTGATACCATCATGGAGCATGTTGGGGAGTCTTTCAGCGAAATTTGTGGAGGATCTGCCTCCGACACCCAGATTCTCGATAGGGAGATTCCGGAGATTGAAATGGTTGCCATGACCAAGCAGTCCCTAGATGACGACACCGAGTCGCATAACCCTGAATCTGGCGTGTCTGCCGAGATCGTACGAGACGATCCGATGGACCGACCTCCGGTCGAGAGCCCTCCTTCTTCCTTAGAGCTTAGGGATCTGCCTGCCCATCTTGAGTACGCATTTTTAGATGAAGATAGGAAGCTTCCAGTTATCATTGCATCTGCTTTGACGGAGGTCGAGAAGGAGAAGTTGTTGAGGGTGCCACGAGAGCACAAAGAGGCAATTGCATGGAAGATTATCGACATCAAGGGTATCAACCCTTCGTTTTGCACTCATAAAATCCTCATGGAGGAAAATTTCAAAACTGTCGTCCAGCCGCAACGGCGGCTTAATCCGAAAATGCAAGAGGTCGTAAAGAAGGAGATCATTAAACTCCTTGATGCGGGGATCATTTTCCCCATTTCTGATAGTGCTTGGGTGAGTCCAGTCCAAGTGGTTCCTAAAACGGGTGGCATGACTGTCATCACCAATGAGAAGAATGAGCTTATCCCCACTAGGACTGTGACGGGATGGCGAGTCTGCATCGACTATCGCCGACTGAATGATGCCACCAGGAAAGACCACTTTCATTTACCTTTCATTGATCAAATGTTGGAGCGTTTAGCGGGTCAACAGTACTACTGCTTCTTGGATGGTTTCTCCGGGTATTTCCAGATTCCCATAGCTCCCGATGACCAGGAGAAAACCATTTTCACCTGCCCTTACGGTACGTTTGCCTACAAACGTATGCCGTTCGGACTGTGTAATGCTCCAGCCACATTCCAGAGGTGTATGGTGGCCATTTTCCATGATATGATCGAGGACTCCATGTAGGTATTCATGGACGATTTTTCCGTATTTGGGAGTTCCTTCGATCATTGCTTATCTAATCTTGAGAGGATGATGTCCCGTTGCGTTGATACCAACCTAGTCCTTAACTGGGAGAAGTGTCATTTCATGGTTCGCGAGGGCATTGTTCTAGGTCATCGGATCTCGAGTGCGGGGATAGAGGTTGATAAAGCGAAGGTCGAGACCATTTCTAATCTTCCCCCACCCACCTCTGTGAGATCCATTCGTAGCTTTCTAGGTCATGCCGGGTTCTACCGCCTGTTCATTAAAGATTTCTCAAAAATCGCGAGACCCATGACTAATCTTTTGGAGAAGGATGCTCCATTTGTTTTTTCCGAGCAGTGTATCGAGGCGTTTGATCTTCTAAAAGACAAACTCGTTAACGCCCCGATCATGGTTGCTCCCGACTGGTCGTCACCATTCGAGTTGATGTGTGACGCGAGCGACTTCGCAGTCGGAGCAGTTCTTGGACAACGGAAGGATAAATATTTCCATCCGATCTACTATGAGAGCCGGACCTTAAACGGCGCACAGGAAAGCTACACCACCACCAAAAAGGAGCTTTTAGTTGTGGTGTTCGCTTTCGAAAATTTAGGTCCTATCTGGTTTTGTCCAAAACGATTGTTTATACGGATCATGCTGCTATTCGTTATCTCTTCAGCAAGCAGGATGCCAAACCTCGTCTTATCCGTTGGATCCTGTTGCTTCAAGAGTTTGATATTGAGATCCGTGATAAAAAGGGGGCCGAGAATGTTGCTGCCGATCATCTTTCACGACTAGAAGGTGCTGAGTTAGGAGATTCGGGGGGCAGGATCAACGACCGTTTTCCGACGGAAAGTCTCATGTTCGTTAAGGCACAGGAGGAAGGTTTTCCATCGTTCGCTGACTTCGCAAACTATCTTGCTGATGGATACCTCCCGAAAATGTCTTACCAGCAAAAGAAGAAATTCTTTGCTGATGTTAAGTTCTACCTATGGGACGACCCGTATCTTTTCCGTGTTGGTGCTAATCAGTTAATTAGGAGATGTGTAGATGCAAAGGAGGGATGGCAGATTCTGAGCCATTGTCATTTGGGACCGACAGGAGGTCACCATGGTGCAAGTTCGACAGCGAAGAAGGTATTTGATTCTGGATTCTATTGGCCTTCTATTTTCAAATACGCACATGAGTTTGCTAAAAATTGTGACCGATGTCAACGTGTTGGTAATATCTCATCCCGGAATGAGATGCCCCAAAATGCGATTCAGGTATGCGAGGTTTTTGACATTTGGGGTATCGATTTTATGGGCCCGTTCCCGTCGTCTAGAGGGAACAAGTACATTCTTGTGGCTGTTGATTACGTTTCCAAGTGGGTCGAGGCCAAAGCATTGCCCACTAACGACACCCAAGTTGTAGTGAGATTTTTAAAAGGTTTGTTTCCCCTTTTTGGAGTCCCGAAGGCCTTGTTCAGTGATCGAGGTACTCACTTCTGCAATGCGCAGATGGAGAAGGCGTTGCAGCGCTATGGGGTCATCCACCGGCTTGCGACCGCCTACCACCCACAGACCAGTGGGCAAGTAGAAGTGAGTAATCGGGGAATTAAACGTATTCTCGAGAAAACGGTTGGTTCAAATCGTCGGGATTGGTCCGACAAATTGGATGACGCTCTGTGGGCTTTCCGTACAGCCTACAAGATTCCGACTGGTTCCACACCATTTCGGATGATTTATGGGAAGGCATGTCATCTTCCTGTTGTTGATTTACCCAACACCGCGCTTCATGGGCCCTTCAAAGGGTTAATCTTGATTTACCCGCCGCGGAGGGTAATCGTTTCCATCAGTTGCACGAGTTGGAGGAGCTCCGGGATGACGCATATGCACAATCATTTCGGTATAAGGAGCGGACGAAGGAACTGCATGATAGAAAGCAGAAGGGTAATAAGCAGTTCAAGTGTGGGGATAAGGTTTTATTGTATAACTCTCGGTTGAGGTTATTCCCGGGAAAGTTGAAATCCCGATGGTCGGGACGGTTCACGGTCACTGAGGTTTTCCCGTATGGCACGATTGAGATACAAGATCGAAGCGGGAAGTTTAAAGTGAACGGCCATAGATTGAAGCACTACATTGGAGAGCCGATAACTGATCAGACAGTTGAGGTGTTCTACCTTGACTCATTCACCGAGGATTAGTCGTGATGGATGCATCACTCGGGAGACAGCCCGAGTTGTAGAGTTTGTATTATGATTCTCTTTATTATCTGTTTTTATTTGTTTTATTTCTATTTATATATAAACATAAAATTACAAAAAAATATAAATATTTAAAAAAATCAAAAAAATTAAAAAATTCGAAAAAAACAAAAATATGTTTATTTCTTATGTTTTTGTTTTCTATTTTGTACGCCGCTACATGCGAGCGAGTTTGAGTTGTTACAGGTATTATTATGCGCATGGTAGCTCGGATGGCATTTTGGAACTGGTTCACCCGAGGTTGCGGCCGCGAATGAAATGCTATACGGTCGTTCGTTCGAATCATACACAGCTGAAGAACAATCTGCATCTAAACCAGGGGAGTAACCCGTTCTCTATTTTAATTTCTGTTCTTTAAAGTTTTTATTTCATGCTTTACATTTTATTTTTTTTTATTTCTTTTCCTTGTTCTCATCGAGGACGATTTCGTTCTAGAAGAAAAAATAAATTTAAAAAAAATAAATAAATAAATAAAAAAAAATAAAAATGTCCCTTGTTTTTAGTTCTTTTGCGCTAAAGTCGGAGATGATGATTTTATTCGGAAATCTGTTTTTCAAACTACTAATAATATGAGATAAATAAAAGAAAACACAATTAACTTGGGATGTGTCGGTAGGCTCAGCCTTGAAAATGAAAGGGCAAATTTGATAAAACGGTTAAACGGAAATCTTTTGTGGGTAAAGCGTTTTGTCCGTGGAAAACAAGCAATGAAAGGTCGGGCCATACTCAAGCCTCAAATTTTGGTATGAAAAATTGGAAATATCAAGAGTTTTAAAAAAATCTGAATACGTTATCATATGATGCTTGGGTAGGTTTAACGTTAGAGTATGCCGTGTAGCCTGTGATATAAATCTTAAAATGATAGTTTAGTGTTTCACACCTCATCGGCGTATGGTTTTATAACCTTAAATCCTGTATTGATGGGATGCTTCGGGTCTGGAGACCATGGGTCTGTATGCAATCTATTTAGCTGGGTATTCACAATTCCTAAGTGGGGTTGTAGATATTTAAAATAAAGCCAAAGAGCAAACCCTTTTAAGTCTATAAACATGATCACAACAGTACGAAAGTACAAATATACTACAGACTTGATCATCCACGCTGTTAGTCATGTGGGGTCCCCTTGCTCGCGTCTCATTACCATTAAGAAACGGACCACAAGGGACACGCTACATGTAAGCCCTACAGATAAAATTTTGCATACTCACCTATGGTTATGGATTTGGGGTATTGCTTGATAACGGGGGTATGTCATGTTGTGGGGAGCACTGGTTATAAATAATTGAACCTTAATCATATCTAATGGCTGCTTGGTAGACTTTGATGCTTAAACTTAGGTGGATAAACAATACCTTTGATCATCTTAACTATTCATAAATATTGAGCAACAAAGTTTTAAATCTGCTAACTTTGAGGTTTAAGTCAAGTTGGGGTGGTCCGGTCCGGTAAAAGCAGAAAATAAGCGGGTCTTAATTGTGTAAACCACTAAGTAATATTATTGTCGGATCTTATTTGTCCCGGTAAAGATTAAGGCATGGGTTTAGGTGGACAACAATATCGATGATCGCGGTTTTTGCGTTTTTCTGAGCTTTAAAATATAACTTATATGTTTGATTTAACTTTGATTTTCTGATTCTGATCCAACTGCATTAGACTTTTTCAGGGACGAAAAAGGTTTAAGTGTGGGGATGATTGATGTGTTGAATAACACACTTATATTTCATTTCAATTTTATGATGTTTTAATGATTTAATATCAAATTTATGTAAGTTTAGGGGGTTAAGTGCAAAGTTTTACAAAGTTGAAATGTTTTGTGTAGGTTATGGAAAGATGTGGAAAAAAAGGCAAGAAAAAGAGAACTTGGAGGGTTTAAGTGTCAAAGTTTCAAAGTTTAATCAAGGCCCGACCCAAGCCCACTTCTTAAAAGCCTTTTATGTTATAATATTTAATTAATATCAAGAGTTATCAGCCATTCATTAGGCCCTAATCCCGAAATACAAAAGAAAGAACTCAAAACCCTAACTTGGGCAGCAGCTGCGATCGCAGCTACAGTACCCGGCGGCAGCAAAGAAAAAAAAGAACAAGAGGCGGCCAGGGGCCGTTGTGACGGCTGAGGAAGAAGGAGAACATCAAGGAGGTCTTGTTGCAGCTATTAGAGACAATAATCATTCATAATCTCTGCCATAAACCTTGAGTATACATCTTTAAACTTTTGGTTATGTTCAAGAACCCTAACTTTGATTGATTTGGTCTTTTGTTTTACATTGTTTTGCAATTGATTGATAGATTGACTTGTTATTGATTGAGTTTGGATCTTGAATGAGTTTTATGATGTTTATATTGATGTTTATGATGTTTACTTTGATTGTTTGTGGCTGTCCAAAATCTATGTTAGGCTAAACTTATTTGTTCTACCTAGGATAGATGATTGTTGAGTAGTTTTAACTTGTTTAATAGATTGTTAATGTTCAAGACTTAAATTATTGATGTAAAGTTTAACTAAAACATGAGTTAGATTGTGTGTGATGGTTGTGTTTCATTTGTTATTAATTATAATCCTCTTGCATTAGTTAATTGAATCGGTTTTGATTAATTGATTGCTTGTTAAGCTCTTTACTTGGTGTTTTGGGTTTATTTGCGGGAAGTACAACCGTAGGGATAAGTGGGTAATATATCATCTAAAATCAGTTAAAATACACCTTCTTTGAGACCGAGAGGTGATAAGAAGTAACATTGTGTCACACACTCAAAATCCACTAACGGAGTTTGACCATCAGAGGGTGTGAACTAACAGGATCGGAATCATTAGTTATAATCAAACCATAAAAACGTTTAAATGACAATAAGTGCGGAAGCGTAAAACCATAGAAACCAATGTTGCGTCACGCAGAACGACTTAAAAACCCAATGATAACAGTTTAAAATAAGTTTGCATAATTAAAAGTGTTTCAAGCAATGCATGATCCTAAACCGCGCGCCCGCCTCGGCTACCTGAGAATAACATACTAAAAGTGTCAACAAGGGGTTGGTGAGTTCACAAGTTTATATAAAATAAAACGTTTTGCGTTCAGCGTTTTGCGTTAAGCGTTATGCGTTAAGCGTTTTGCGTTCAGCGTTTTGCGTTAAGCGTTTTGCGTTACCAGATAGTGTTATGTCAATTATATATCTATAGGTTGCTAGCCTATAAAACAAGTATTACTAAGTGTTCGACACCGAAGCTGACTGTTTATCATTTGCCTTGCCACCAGGTCTATCCCGACCATGGTATGTGTTTAGCCAAGATTACACCCACTCGACCTCCAGTCGAGTTTAGCGTTGGGTGGGGTTTGTCAAACCCAGTAGTACTACTCAACAATGACTCGCTATTATCCAATATTAAACGGTTCGATGTGAATGAAGGCCTTTTTAGTTAACGCGTTTGCCACTTAGTCTTTACAAGTGATATATAATCTATATTAACAAAATCTTAAATGCGTTTTCGGAGTATGTTATCTCCCCATGTGAAAAGCGTTTGAAAACAGTTTAAAGGGGTAAGTGAAACTCACTGTTTGCGAAGAATTCCCAAAATAAATCACCAAGTGATGCGTGTCAAAGAAAACTCTCTCTAACGTTCTAAAACAACAAGAAGATTTTCTAAGTATCGGAACTAATATCGAGTCTCTAGACCCGGCACATAATTCCTAATCACAAGATACGTTTCGTGTTTGTTTGTGAATCGTGTGTGACTTAACGAGTACATTTGTGATACGATACGTGTGTGAACAATTATTTACGTGTCATGTATTAATAACGTATATCACTAGCAACTATTCCCCGCAGGGGCAATTTGGTCAAAATACCACACTTATTTAGCAAGTATTCCCCGTAGGGGCAATTTGGTCAAAACATAACAATTAACTAGCAACTAGCACTTTTCATGCATTTTCACAAAGTTCGGCAGTTAACTTTACCGAGACAGAATTCTACTTGAAAGACTATACTATTCCACCGATCATAGCATCTCAATTAATTCATCAAAAATCATCACGAAAGCATACATGTATTAGGTTTCCAGAACATGTTTTATTTTATTTTTATTCCACATAGGTTTCTCACAATGATCAAAACATTACAGCAAACTCATAACAGTCAAATTCATGCGCAACAGAATGTTATTTGAAATTCCCGTTAAATGAAAAATCCAAAAGATGCAAGACCACTTGGCTTAGGTTCCTAACTCAACAAGTCAACTTCCAGATGTGGAACCAACCCAATTGGTCTCGTAGTTCATGAGATATAATATTTACAAAACAACCTAACAGCAGGTCTAACAACTCAGCTTTGCACAATGTTTTTGTAAAATCATAAAGCTTAACTTTTACACGTCCAAAAATTGCAAATTTATATTTTTTAGAAACTAGACTCAACCTATTTTACTGTAGTATCAATAATCTCAACCAATTCTTATATTAACATTTAGTTACAGTTGTCTAATCATAACTTACAATCTGTCCAGTACCAGTTTTGACCTTTAATCGCATTTAAATCGTTTGACCAACCAAAACACCTCCAAATTAGGCGTGGTTAGACTTTCTGAAAACTAGACTCAGAGTACTACCTTGTAGACTCATAATTAGCTCAGTTTGCTTATATACTCAACAAGTTACACACCGTTCAATTTTAACAATCACTGCTGTCAAACTCAGCAAGCATAAACAATCATCTAACATGCATCCTAAGCATATGACATAACTCAAAACATGCAATAAACATTATTAATCATAAAAATCAGTAGTAACCCTTTGGGGTTTACAAACAATTAATGATTCATCAATCTTTCACCGTTCAAAATCACATATGACTATCAATATCAATCACTAACACATAATTAATCATCCTCTAGCCATAATCAATCATAAAACACTTAATATATGATATTCAATAGTTAGGGTTTCATATATATACCTTAAAAACGCAGAGATAACCAAGAGAAACGCGAGAGGTGCTTAGAAACGAGTGTAGGATGCTTCAATTGTGAAAACCAAGATCAAACAAGGGTGGTATGGTGGTGATGTATGGCTGCCGATCGCAAGAGGGGAGGGGGGTGAGGTGCCGTCGGGTTTTTGAGAGAGAAAGGGAAAGAGATTAGGGTTTTTGATTTATATTATTAATAATAATAAGTTACATCAAGGCCCCTCCACTTCTAAACATTATTTTTCTAGCTTAATCTAAGTTGTTTGCATCTTGAGTTAACGTTTTAAGCAATATTATCACATAACACATAAGTCTAACACATAATTATCTTATAATTATTGTTTTGACGGTTTTCGTTTATTCACCAATGGTTTGCGTCAATTCGTTTGCGTTTCGGTGCAATTCCCGAAAGACTGCACATGTAGTAAGTGTCAAGCGTCATTTAAACCCTAGTTTAAATGTAATGAGGTGTGCGTTATAGATTCAATGATCTTTAAGTTTGAATTGACGGAGTTGAGTTAACGGAGTTAACCTGAAATTAACGATTGTCACATCATTCCCATGTTAAAGAATTTTCGTCCCGAAAATTTGAGTTAAGTCGTGATGAGTGTCTGAAAAAGTAAGAAAAATTTTCAGTTTGTCATATCATCCCCTAGTAGAAAGAAATTTCGTCCCGAAATTTAATTCATACCTCCGGTGATTTCTGACGGTTTGTCGGGTTTCACGGTTTTCTGTGTTTGGTCAGCCCTTCAAAAAGGTGAGGATACCTTTTCATCATTTGATCATCGTGTTCCCATGTGAACTCCGGTCCACGTCTCGAGTTCCAACGAACCTTAACCATTGGAATCTTGCTGTGCTTGAGTGTTTTGGTTTCCCAATCCAAAACTTCGACTGGTTCTTCAATGAAGCGTAGCTGTTTATCAACTTGCAGTTCATCCAAAGGGACTACTTGGGTTTCATCAGATAGGCATTTCTTCAAATTGGATACATGGAATACATTGTGTACGCCACTGAGTTCCGTTGGTAGGTCCAGTCGGTACGCCACCGGACCAATGCGCTTAGTTATCCGGTAAGGACCAACGTATCGTGGGTTGAGTTTGTTTCGCTTCCCAAAGCGAACCACACCTTTCCAAGGTGAGACTTTGAGTAATACTTGGTCGTTCACTTGAAATTCGAGAGGCTTTCGGCGTTTGTCGGCGTAACTCTTTTGGCGATATCGTGCTGCTGCCATGCGGTTTCGGATTTGAACAATCTTTTCCGAAGTTTCGAGTACCAGTTCTGGACCAGTGATTTGGCTGTCACCCACCTCTGCCCAGCAGAGAGGTGATCGACACTTCCGTCCGTACAGTGCTTCAAACGGCGCTGCTTTAATACTTGCGTGGTAGCTGCTATTATATGAAAACTCTACCAAAGGTAAGTGAGGTTCCCAACTTTTTCCGAAATCCAACACACATGCACGCAACACATCCTCCAAGGTCTGAATAGTTCGTTCACTTTGCCCATCCTTCTGAGGATGGTAGGCTGTGCTCATATCAAGACGTGTGCCTAGTGCGCTTTGTAGTGACTTCCAAAAGTGCGAAGTGAAACGAGAATCTCGATCAGAAATGATTGAGACGGGCACTCCGTGTCTAGACACCACTTCTTTCATGTAGACGCGAGTAAATCTTTCCATTTTGTCCGATCCCTTAATCGCTAAGAAGTGTGCAGACTTAGTCAACCGGTCAACGATCACCCAGATGGTATCGCATCCCGTCGGTGTCTTAGGTAAACCCGTGACAAAATCCATTGAGATGTGTTCCCATTTCCACATTCGAAGTTCCGGTTGTTGTAGTAGGCCAGATGGTTTCTGGTATTCTATTTTGACTCTGGCACAAGTCAAGCATTTGCTCACGTAGGTGGCAATGTCGGCTTTCATGTTCGGCCGCCAGTAAAGTGCCTTTAAGTCATGGTACATTTTATCCGAGCCAGGGTGGATAGAATATCGGGACTTGTGGGCTTCGTCCATCACTAGAGTTCTCAACTCTCCGTATCGTGGAACCCAAATCCGGTTCTCAAAATATCGGACCTTGTCCGATTTGGTTTCAAGTTGTTTGTTCATGCCCCGCATGAGTTCTGATGGAAGATTATCATCCTTCAAAGCTTCGAGTTGCGCATCGCAAATCTGATCGGGTAAGCTGACATGAATCGTGAGTTGCAATGCTCGCACTCGTCTGGGTTTATCTGTTTCTTTTCTGCTGAGAGCGTCGGTCACTACATTGGCCTTGCCAGGGTGGTACTTGATGTCACAATCATAATCCTTAAGCAGCTCGACCCAACGACGCTGTCGCATGTTCAGCTCCTTCTGATCGTAGATATGTTGGAGACTCTTGTGGTCGGTGTAAATGGTAAACTTGGTACCGTACAAGTAATGCCTCCATATCTTAAGGGCAAACACCACAGCTCCGAGTTCCAAATCATGGGTCGTGTAGTTCTTCTCGTGAACCCGCAATTGTCGAGAGGCATAAGCTATAACCTTCTCGAGTTGCATCAGCACACAACCGAGACCTTGTATCGATGCGTCACAATGTACCTCAAAATTCTCTGTTCCCTCGGGGAGGGCTAAAATAGGGGCGCTACAGAGTTTGGTTTTCAACAGTTGAAAAGCAGATTCTTGCGCGTCACCCCAATTGTACTTAGTGCCTTTGTGAATCAAAGCGGTGAGGGGTTGAGCAATCTTTGAAAATCCTTCGATGAAACGCCGGTAGTAGCCGGCCAGTCCTAGGAATTGCCGCACCTCAGTCGGAGTCTTAGGTGATTCCTAGTTTTTGATGGCCTCTACCTTACCGGGATCGACATGGATACCATTTTCGTTGATCACATGTCCTAAAAAGTGAACCTCGCGAAGCCAAAATTCGCATTTCGAGAGCTTAGCATACAGTTGCTCCTTCTTCAATAATTCCAGAAATACCCTTAAGTGTTCCTCGTGGTCAGCCTTGTCCTTGGAGTAGATGAGAATATCATCAATGAAAACAATCACAAACTTGTCGAGGTACGCCTTGCATACTCGATTCATGAGATCCATAAATACGGCTGGTGCGTTAGTTAGACCAAAAGGCATAACCGAAAACTCGTAGTGACCATACCGTGTTCTGAAAGCCGTCTTTGAAATATCTTCTTCGCGCACTCTTAGTTGATGGTAACCAGATCGCAAATCGATCTTCGAGTAATAACTCGTTCCTTGGAGCTGGTCAAACAGATCATCAATACGGGGTAAAGGATAACGGTTCTTGATCGTCACCTTGTTCAACTCCCTGTAGTCGATGCACATGTGGAAAGTCCCGTCCTTCTTTCTGACAAATAAGACAGGGGCTCCCCATGGCGATGAGCTAGGTCGGATAAAACCCTTATCCAACAAATCCTGCAACTGAGTGGACAGTTCCTGAAGCTCCACCGGTGAGAGCCGATACGGGGCTCGTGCTATGGGTGCTGCACCAGGTGTCAACTCGATTTGGAATTCGACTTGTCGTATAGGAGGGAGTCCAGGCAAATCCTCCGGGAAAACTTCCGGAAAATCTCGCACAATCGATATATCTTCAATTCGCTTCTCCTCCGCGGGTTTCTCAACAATATGCGCCAAAATTGTCGGATGACCCTTTCGTAGATACTTCTGCGCCTTCATGAGGGTAATGACGCTGGTGGTCATGCCGCTTCTCTCACCTCGGATCGAAACGATCTCGCCGGAAGGGGTAGTAATGTGGACTATCTTGTCATAACATATAATCTCCGCTCGGTTCTCGGATAACCAGTCCATGCCGACAACGACATCGAAACTACTTAGCGTAAAAGGAATAAGGTCGATATCAAAAATATGACCTGACAGTTTTAACTTACATCCCGCAAGTACATGAGTCATTACTATAGTCTTACCGACAGCTAATTCAACAGGAAACTTAGCATCTAACGGGGTTGGAGTTAAGTCTAAGAGTTGGATAAAGGCTTTCGACACAAAACTCCTATCAGCTCCAGTGTCAAACAATACAGAAGCAAAGCAATCGTTCACAGGGAACTTACCAGTCACCACGTACGGATCATTGCGGGCTTGACCCGACCCAATAACAAAAGCTCTTCCTTTACCATTGTTTCCACCACCACTGCCACTTCCATTACCTCCATTGTTGTCGTTCTGTTTCAGCTTAGGGCAGTCCTTCTTAAAATGTCCCTCTTGTCCACACTCAACACATCCCCTGGTTGTCATGGCTGGTTTAGGAGCACCCTTTGCCGCAAGGTCTCCTCTACATTCCTTTGCTTGGTGACTCATCTTTCCGCATCTCTGACACTTGACACGGTCACACGGCAGCATGATGATAGTTGCACCTGTTGCACTTCAGATATTTCCCAGCATATCCGCTCGAACCCTGCCCGCTACTGTTGTTATTGTTATTGTGACCCTGATTGTTGAAGCCCCGAGTGAGTTCGGGCTTTCGGTAGTGTTGCTGCTGTGGGGGGTTCGAGGATGAGGATCTGGTGTTGTCAACTTTCTCTTCCCGCTGCTCGGGTTGCTGTTGTTGTTGTTGTCAGTGATCGGGTTGTCACGGGCTTTAGTGGTTGAACCCCTAGGTGGTAGCGCACCTTGGGTCACTGCTTGATCCGTTAGTTTGTGAGCTAACCGAATCGCTTGCTGAATCGTGGCTGGTCTGGAAGACGTTACCATGCCCTGAATTTGCGGTGCTAACCCATCAATATACATTTCAATCCTCTTACTCGGCGGATCTACCATCCGCGGACACATCACAGCTAACTCGTGAGAACGGGTAGTGTAGGCTTCGATTTCTGAACCCACCATCTTTAATGACCAAGACTCTGACTCTAACTTTGAAATCTCCTCCCTAGGACAGTACTCTTCTCGCATCATGTTCTTGAACTCCTCTCAGTTCATAGCGTTAGCCAGTTCCAATCCAAGAATTTGCACATTTGCACATCGTCTGGGGACACCTCTGAGTGTGCCTCTGGCTCAGGCGGTTCTTCCTCCGGTTCCTCTTCGGGTTCCTCCTCGGGATCTTCCTCGGGATCCTCCTCAGGCTCCTCTTCGGGATCTTCTTCGGGTTCCTCTTCGGGCTCTGCCTCAGGTTCGGCTGCGTTCGGAGCAATTTGCATTCGTAAGACATCGCAACGCTCTAAAGCTATCTCGGTTCGGGTTCTTGCTACTTGGAGTTGCTCTTACAAGTCTATCATCTCGGCTTGCACCTTTCTCATAATCTTCATCTGTTGATCACTAGCCTCTTGCATTTCCTTCCTGGCCGCTGTCTTGCGGGCAATTTTCTCCTTAGTCTCGGTTCCATCTTTTAACTGTCCGGAAACGTTAGCTCTCGTATAGCGCATGTAACCCACGTCACGCTCCAAACAAGAAACAACAGCTGCGAGCACACGCTCTACAGGTTCGGTTATAGGTGGTAGGGTGTTGGGGTAAGCAGGATGGTTCGGGTGGGGTAGCGGGGGAACTTGTTCGCGATAAACCATACGCCTAATCATATTAGGGTACCAATCCCAGCTAACTTCGTTTTCATACACTCCTCCGGATAAGCGATACCTCTTCGGTGCAGGAGCTTCGAGTTCCGGTACTACACGGGGTGGCGATGAGGTGGGGAACTGCGGTTCCTTCCCATGGGCATGAGTCATCTGATCGGATGGTGATGATGGTAGCGTCGACATCCTTACAGGTAAGCCGTGTATGCGCGCGTATGAGTGAAAGAGGTAAAGATATAAGATTACAAAGACTACACAAACATATGCAGTGCGTATCATTATAACTAATGGGTCGTCGCGGTTATAGTCTAGTATGCATGCAGCTTCTAGTTCGCTCTAACCAATGGCTTTGATACCAATCTGTCATACCTCAAAATCCACTCAGAGTTTTACCGTCAGAGGGTGTGAACTAACAGGATCGGAATCATTAGTTATAATCAAACCATAAAAATGTTTAAATGAAAATAAGTGCGGAAGCGTAAAACCATAGAAACCAATGTTGCGTCACGCAGGACGACTTAAAAACCCAATGATAACAGTTTAAAATAAGTTTGCATAATTAAAAGTGTATCAAGCAATGCATGATCCTAAACCGCGCGCCCGCCTCGGCTACCTGAGAATAACATACTAAAAGTGTCAACACGGGGTTGGTGAGTTCACAAGTTTATATAAAATAAAGCGTTTTGCGTTAAGCGTTTTGCGTTAAGCGTTTTGCGTTCAGCGTTTTACGTTAAGCGTTTTGCGTTAAGCGTTTTGCGTTACCAGATAGTGTTATGTCAATTATATATCTATAGGTAGCTAGCCTATAAAACAAGTATTACTAAGTTTTCGACACCGAAGCTGACTGTTTATCATTTGCCTTGCCACCAGGTCTATCCCGACCATTGTATGTGTTTAGCCTAGATTACACCCACTTGACCTCCAGTCGAGTTTAGCGTTGGGTGGGGTTTGTCAAACCCAGTAGTACTACTCAACAATGACTCGCTATTATCCAATATTAAACGGTTCGATGTGAATGAAGGGCTGTTTAGTTAACGCGTTTGCCACTTAGTCTTTACAAGTGATATATAATCTATATTAACAAAATCTTAAATGCTTTTTCGGAGTATGTTATCTCCCCAAGTGAAAAGCGTTTGAAAACATTTTAAAGGGGTAAGTGAAACTCACTGTTTGCGAAGAATTCCCAAAATAAATCACCAAGTGATGCGCGTCACAGAAAACTCTCTCTAGCGTTCTAAAACAACAAGGAGATTTTCTAAGTATCGGAACTAATATCGAGTCTCTAGACCCGGAACATAATTCCTAATCACAAGATACGTTTCGTGTTTGTTTGTGAATCGTGTGTGACTTAACGAGTACACTTGTGATAAGATACGTGTGTGAACAATTATTTACGTGTCATGTATTAATAACGTATATCACTAGCAACTATTCCCCGTAGGGGCAATTTGGTCAAAATACCACACTTATTTAGCAAGTATTCCCCGCAGGGGCAATTTGGTCAAAACATAACAATTAACTTGCAACTAGCACTTTTCATGCATTTTCACAAAGTTCGGCAGTTAACTTTACTGAGACAGAATTCTACTTGAAAGATTATACTATTCCACCGATCATAGCATCTCAATTAATTCATCAAAAATCATCACAAAAGCATACATGTATTAGGTTTCCAGAACATGTTTTATTTTATTTTTATTCCACATAGGTTTCTCACAATGATCAAAACATTACAGCAAACTCATAACAGTCAAATTCATGCGCAACAGAATGTTATTTGAAATTCCCGTTAAATGAAAAATCCAAAAGATGCAAGACCACTTGGCTTAGGTTCCTAACTCAACAAGTCAACTTCCAGATGTGGAACCAACCCAATTGGTCTCGTAGTTCATGAGATATAATATTTACAAAACAACCTAACAGCAGGTCTAACAACTCAGCTTTGCACAATGTTTTTGTAAAATCATAAAGGTTAACTTTTACACGTCCAAAAATTGCAAATTTATATTCTTTAGAAACTAGACTCAACCTAGTTTACAGTAGTATCAATAATCTCAACCAATTCTTATATTAACATTTAGTTATAGTTGTCTAATCATAACTTACAATCTGTACAGTACCAGTTTTGACCTTTAATCGCATTTAAATCGTTTGACCAACCAAAACACCTCCAAATTAGAGTGGTTGGACTTTCTGAAAACTAGACTCAGAGTACTACCTTGTATACTCATAATTATCTCAGTTTGCTTATATACTCAATAAGTTACACACCGTTCAATTTTAACAATCACTGCTGTCAAACTCAGCAAGCATAAACAATCATTTAACATGCATCCTAAGCATATGACATAACTCAAAACACGCAATAAACATTATTAATCATAAAAATCAGTAGTAACCCTTTAGGGTTTACAAACAATTAATGATTCATCAATCTTTCACCGTTCAAAATCACATATGACTATCAATATCAATCACTAATACATAATTAATCATCCTCTAGCCATAATCAATCATAAAACACTTAATATATGATATTCAATAGTTAGGGTTTCATATATACACCTTAAAAACGCAGAGATAACCAAGAGAAACGCGAGAGGTGCTTAGAAACGAGTGTAGGATGCTTCAATTGTGAAAACCAAGATCAAACAAGGGTGGTATGGTGGTGATGTATGGCTGCCGATCGCAAGAGGGGAGGGGGGTGAGGTGCCGTCGGGTTTTTGAGAGAGAAAGGGAAAGAGATTAGGGTTTTTGATTTATATTATTAATAATAATAAGTTACATCAAGGCTCCTCCACTTCTAAACATTATTTTTCTAGCTTAATCTAAGTTGTTTGCATCTTGAGTTAACGTTTTAAACAATATTATCACATAACACATAAGTCTAACACATAATTATCATATAATTATTGTTTTGACGGTTTTCGTTTATTCACCAATGGTTTGCGTCAATTCGTTTGCGTTTCGGTGCAATTCCTGAAAGACTACACATGTAGTAAGTGTCAAGCGTCATTTAAACCCTAGTTTAAATGTAATGAGGTGTGCGTTATAGATTCAATGATCTTTAAGTTTGAATTGACAGAGTTGAGTTAACGGAGTTAACCTGAAATTGACGATTGTCACACATTGTCTCATTGCTTTTACTTGTTAGAATTAAGACCGCGCGAGAGCGGGTTTTTGTCTTGTCGAGTTTGAGTGTTTATGTGCAATTAGTTGGTTTAATTTGGGTTAAGTTAGATTGTTTCTCTATCCTTGGTTGCGTAGTATTAGTCTCCATTAGGATAGTGTGTCGGTGAGACCGAGATGTGAGTCGATATTTGAACACGTTAATAATTGTTTTTCCGGTTTTCTCTTTAAAAATCAACTAAAATAAGTTAAAGTTTGTTAGAGAGACTGAGAGGTAATTTGGCTTTCTTAAACAAGTTTTGGTTGTGTCATCTTTTATAACCGGTGTCTTGAATATTTTCAATCCATTGTCTTGTTATTTCTGTCAACATGATTCATTCCTAGGTAGACGTTTTTATCACTGCAATCAAAGTTTTCAAAGTATTTTGTTAAAAGTTTTCGTTTAATTAAGTTAAGTAGTTTAATCAATTTTAAATATTAAAAATTAAATAAATATTATTTTGGTAAGTCTTGGTTAGAGTTTTCTTAATCATAAACGTTTTCACGTGTCTTTGAGTTCGACATCCGGACTTCCTTGATGCTATACTATTTATGATCGGTACACTTGCCGGTTTTGTGTGGTTTCTATAGGATTTTCGTTTTTATAAATTTAAAGCTTAATTGTGATTCGTTCTTTATTTATATTATACATTTTCACACATCAACAATGCTTCCCACAACTCTCTAGCAGACTTATACTTTCTGAACCTATGTAGAATCTCTTGAGGTAGTGCCATAGTTATGGAAGCTAAGGCTTTACTTTCTGCTTCATACATTTTCTTCTCGTCATCCTCCATCTTATTATATTTCTTTAGTTGTTCCCGTCTTTCAAATTCTGTTGTTGGAGGAATATAACCATCCTGAATATATATCCACATCTTTGCGTCCTGGTGCTTCACATATTGCTCAAATCAATCATTCCAGGCAACAAAGTCTGTACCTTTAAGTAACTTTGGAGCTTTAGTCGATGAAACAGTCTCGACCTCCATCTTTACCAGATCAGAGATATTTATCGAAGTCATGTTCAATTGAAATGAAAAACAGAATTTTCTAAACTTTGCTATGTGAACATTGTAAGGTGAAGTTAGTTTAACTTCGCCTTTTAGTTAACTTCGCTTAAGAAAGAGACTCTCTCAACTTCGCTATGTGTCAACTTCGCTTATTATCAACTTCGCTAAGTGTCAACTTCGCTTATTATCAACTTCGCTAAAACACTATATCTTCGTTGAAACCCTAAAATTCTAGACGATAACTTCGCCAAACCTTCTGGATTTTGAATTTCGATTTCGTACACAATTCTCTCATTATTGTCTAATTATAGGGTTGAAGGATGGATGGAAAGGGATGCAAAGAATCAATAAGGTAGTTTTTACATGTAAAAGACGCTAAAAATCCTCACGGAAAGATTTTTAACACTAGTGTGATAATCCCGATCCAAATAGTCAAGAGCTAATGCTCTGATACCAATTGTAGGTTCTCATTCGGATCTAACTAGAGTATCTCAAACACAAAGGGTGCGGAATCCCCTATGTATACAATTAAGAGTGTACACGAATGAATGAATCTGAAACGTACTATAAACACGTAAACAAAATGCTTATTTTTAATTAGCAACTCATTGCTCGTAACACATAAGAAAAACATCGTTTAGAAGTTTGACCAAGGCACTACCAAAACCCTATGGCAAGTTAGTTTAAATATCACGACAACTTCGCCTAGCATCCCTAGGCGAAGTTGTCCTAACTTCGCCAGTAGCTAACATCGCTGAAACCATAAACCTATTACCACGTTCGTCTACACCAAACAACCAAAACATAACAAACAAAATTCTGATTACAGACAACATAAACTAAAGATTAATGAATTACTGGCACACTGCGCAAATTGTCTTTGAAGCAAGTGTTCATTGCTCTTTAATTCATCTCCAAACTTTTGAATGATTTTCTGTTGAAGGTACATGTACATAGCAGTAAGACCACCCATATTATACTAAAGCTCTTTAATCTTAGAATCTTTATCTTAGTTGTTGGCTTTGAGATCTTGAAAACGCAGATCTTTCATGACTGAATCTGGTTCGAGTTCAAAGACTCGACGTTGCAAAGCCTGCACGTCCACAAGTGCAGCTTCAAGAGTAATACCTTTGCCCTTATCCTGCAAAAATTTATCTTGCATAGCAAGAATGTGAGCAATTTTCTCAGAAGCACTGGAGCTCGACTGACCAATCGGGTTAGATGATCCCGATGGCTCATCAAAAAATTGGATATCAGCTTCAAAGTTAAACTCCTGAGCAATGTCTTCAAAAATCTTTTCTTGAGTTTGAGGTTCGACTGAGGATGGACTTGTATCAACATGAGTCTCAGCAGTTTCTAACTGGCGTTCTGGTTGTTGGCTTGTTGTTGTAGTTTAGTAACTAGCACGCCGGGTCTTGGATCCTTCTTTCATCGCTTTTGCGGAATAAGATAGGCGGCTTGTTCTTTAGGAGAATCTTCATCTTGAGTCTCAGTAACTGCTTGAGGAGGATTCAATGTAGTTGACTGGAGCAGCTCTTTAAATTTCTCAAACTCCTTTAATTAATCAGCAGAAGGAGTAGTTTCAGTATCATTGTGTTTAATCTTATCATCATCTGAAATGAATTCAAATGCAGTAGTACGCCTCTGAACATGCATCACATGGTCTTCAGCAACTTGAGCTCTGACAAGAACATGCTCAGTTTCAGCAAATTTCCCGATCTTAACCAGTTTGTGAAGGCCTTGGTAAACAACCTTTGACCCCTCCATGGACTACTTCATCAGCCCAATGGTGTTTGGTCCCATATACTTCAGATCTAGAGTATCCAACGATTTAACAAGACCAGGATAATGTGAGTCGAAGATCATTTGTAAAAACCTAGGATACATGAGGAACATCTCCTTCTTCTTTCCCTTCAAGTTGCTCATCATTTCATCAACACAAATTTAGAATAATTGTAGTTCCAGTTCATACTCAGAGCAACTACAACCGACATCTGAATGTGGATGATCTCGTCAGATCCTCCTTTGCGTCCTTACATGCATGTAAAGAATGTGTGGATCAGGAGCCTCCAGTATGGATGAAAGAGCTTCTTTATAGCCAGAGGATAGAATCCTTTGTAACCCATTCTGACTGTAACTTCAGTAATTGCATCAAGTGATAATTCCGTTGGTAGTCTGGTTGATCGCTGAACAAAAGAACCTCACGTATACTGGACTCTAAGATGACGGTCGGCTTCTTTTGAACTGTGGAATCAATAGTAACAACTCCACCTACTCCTCGTTGATTAATGGAAGCGTTATTCCAGAACTCCGTGATCATCTTCTTGCACATGACAGAAGTTTGTCGTATAGCGTGAGAAATCTTGCAAGTATTGAGTCCCACGATCATGGATTTAAACTATTTGTGTTCCATAGGTGGATCATACAAGCATCTAGCTATGTTGTGAGTATCAACGAACTTTAATGGTGCTTGATCAGCCATTACTATAATAAACGAGTCAAGTTAGTAAGCATTTATTTAACTTAGTCAACGATCTTAAAATTTTGAGGACACATACTGAATTTACAAATACATCAGGGACCAAACATGATGAAACAGATTATATGGGTCATTAATGTAAATTAGTATGGATTTAATAAGGGATTTCGGTCTAAGGGAGAGTATTCTGTCCACATAGATAGATTTCGGTCCAAGATAATGTTCTCTGTCCATAGAATTCGGTCTAGATCGGGGTTTTCTATTCAGTACAACCAAGAACAAGAGTTCTCGCTCAACGAAGGAGTTCTCGGTCAACAAGTCAACCGAGAACTCTTGGTTTGACCACGAGTTTTCGGTCAAACTCTTAGGAAGAAAAAATCCCTTTGAGTTCCAATTAGAAATCTGTGTCATCTTCTCCAAACGGCCAAAATAACCATAGACGACCAAAACCTGCAAGTACCCCTAAAGCAATCAAACATAGGTCTTAACCACATCAAAAGTACATCCTAATTAGAATCTATCATATGAACATCAAGCAAGTCTCAATCAAAAACCATTATCATGTCTCAATCAAACACCCAATAATCCTAGAATGTTGTCCTTATTGTTCCTTTACTTGTTAATGAACAAAGATCACAAATTAATATGAAGCACAAGAGCAGGTTGATCTTGATTAGCAAAGTAGGCTAAGGGTTTTCGACTAGAAATATTATTGAGAGAGATGAGATTTGAGAAAAGTAATCTCAATAATGCATATCCAAGGTTTATATATTAAAATAAATCTAGACGGGCCGAGAACCTGATGGGCCGAGAACACAGATGAGCCAAACCCAAGTTAAATTGATTAAATCAATTTTTCTTTAAGGAAACATGGGCTGAGTAATAAATTTAAAACCGATTTTTTATAGCATCCGTTCCGATGAAAGTGATTATGAAGTTACAATAAAATAAATGAATCAAAACAAAAACAAATGGAATAAAATAAAACCAAAAATAATAATCAAAACAAAATGAATCACCTAGTCCTCTTGTAATTAGGCAACCTTTTGGGATCAAATTTCCATTTTGATAAAACCGTCGCATTTACGAAAAGATCCGAACATGGAATCATATTGAGTAAGGTAGTTTCACAAAGATTCATGTTCAGTGTTATTATGGCATAGAGAAACAGGTTGATAGCATGTATAATAGACTTAACATGATTATCATTGCGTCTGTGATACGAGTTAGGTTCAATTTGGCATAAATCTTAGATGACATCACCCATGGACCTATGATGTCTCATATATCTTCTCAAGGCGTATTTCGATTTCCCCAGATCACCCTAAATTGAATCCAACCCCCTAGTGCTTGATCAAAAATTTTATAGATTGTAAGAAACAAATTAAGCTTTAAGGTTGAACGTTGGACTTACAAGCCATCCGGACTTACATGCCTTTCATTCAGAGTGTTTGGGACTTATTTAAATGCCACAACCTTGTAGTTCTAGTTTGACCCTTTAAGCTTTTGAAAAACGAAATTTAACAACTCAATATTATATATATATATACACAAACACACACACATAATTGTTTTTTTAAACAATACAGGAACAAGGACATAATATTTTTGGAGATCAAGACACTAATGGGCTTGTGTATGACTGGATAATTACTTTTCTGCCTATCAGTCGGAGTGATGTATGTGGGGACATGCACATTTCTTCAAAATAACTCTCCACGATAAGTTTAGCATATTTAGTTTATATCACTTCAACTTTTACGCATCATGGAAAGTTACCATGCAAATCATGACTGTTCTAGAGCCTTTTAAGCTTAATAACTTCACTCGTTAGACACACAGAATTAATTTACCTATCATTTTCCAAAGGTTGAATTGATTTTCATTTTTAAAAAACTTTGAAGCTTCTAAAAAGCTGTTAACTGAATAATCATATCAGTTCCCATATAACTACAAGACAATTTTTAAAATTTAGTCTCCCCGGTCACTATTAGTTCTCAGGTGAATGGTTATCCTGTATGTCCACAGTTGGTTAACAGGACCAAACATATATATAAATATGTGTCCCTCAAACTTAGAATAACCGACATAATTTTAAGTGAAAGAATTAAAACAAAACATATCACTATCACCCAGATGCTTTCAGTTTTAGGTGAATGACAATCCCGTGGGTCTACGAGTAGATGACGGGACCAATCATATACGAGTATATGTCCTTCAAACTTGAACAACTGACATAATTTTAAGCGAAAGTAATTTATATAATTTTTTTAGGAAAAAAAACACACACAACACTCTTTTTGAATTTTTAAATTTTGTCCCCCTAAATATGTGAATATTTAGAAAATATGTACAAATTTAACCTAAAAAGGACTCAATCCTCGAAACGAAGCATTTTAAGAAATTCTACAAGCACATTAAATCTGGATGTTCCGACCGGTTTTGTAAATAATTCCGCCACATTATTAATAGTGTGAACTTGTTCAAGATGAATAAATTTACGGTCGTAACAGTCACGAATAAAATGAGTTTTAATATAGATGTGCTTGGTTTTTAAATGTTGAACAAGATTTTTAACAATAACAATAGCAGCATCATTATCAAAAAAGATAGGAATGTCAAGAAATTCAAAACCGTAGTCCAGCAATTGATGTTGCATCCATATAACCTTTGAGAAGCAAGCTGACGCAATGACATATTCAACCTCGGAAGTAGATGTTGACAACGTCTATTGTTTCTTGGATTTCCATGAAATGAGACGATCGCCCATGAACTGACACCCAACAGATGTAGATATCTTGTTAATATCATCTCCACCACAATTGCTATCAGCCAAAGCATATAAATCAAAATCTGAGTTTTTGGGATACCAAAGACCTAGCTTAGGTTGCCCTTTCAGATATCTAAAAATACGTTTAAAATCATTTAAATGAGAGAGTTTAGTGTTAGCCTGGAAACAGGCACATTAACAGGCATCAAACATGATGTTACGATCATCGATCGATAGTACGTTTGATGATGTTAGTATGTTTGATCTACGGGATTCCTTTCAGGATCAGAGGACAATAGAGGTCTTTTCGCCATGGGAGTTGTCGCACTCTTGGAGTCTTGAAATTCAAATTTCGCAAGCATATCTTCAACATACTTTCCTTGATGCAAAAAATCCCCGTCAAACTCCGACGAACCTACAACCCTAGAAACATTTTCATTTCCCCCAGCGAGCTCATTTCAAATATTTTCTTCATCACCTTTTCAAAATCAGAGCACAACTCAGTACTAGTAGACCTAAAAATAAAGTCATCTACGTAAATTTGAACCATAATCAAATCTTTCCCAACTATATTAAGGAACAAAGTGTGATCAATGGTTCCTCTCTTGTAACCGTGACCCAGAAGATGAGCAGTCAAGGTTGCATACCACACCCGAGGAGCTTTATGAAGACCATACAGTGTCTTATCTAACTTGTAGACATGAGTAGGATTCTTTGAGTCAACAAACCCTTGTTGCTGATCCACATAATTCTCCTCCTTAACTTCGCCATACAGAATGCGGTTTTCACATCCATCTGATAAACCGTAAAACCCATGAACGAGGCATATGCTAGAAAAATCCGAATGGCTTCAAGTCAAGCTACGGGAGCATACACATTAGTGTAGTCTAAACCCTCAACCTTAGGAGAACCGCAAATGGAGAGCCGTGCCTTGTTTCGAACAATAACCCCTGTGTCATCTTGCTTGTTTCAGAAAACCCATCTTGTATCCAACGCTTTCTTTCCCACGGGCAGCTCAACCAATCTCCAAACCTTGAGCTTATCAAACTAATTCAATTCCTCATGCATAGCATCCACCCAGCTTGGTTCTTGAAGTGCCAATTCCACTGACTTCGGCTCAATCTGAGAGATGAAACAATAAAACAAGCAACTGTTGATGTGTCCGGTCTGACTTCTGGTGGACACGCCTGTTTTAAGAGGACCTATGACATTCTCAATTGGATGATCTCACTGAATACTTGATGGAATTGATTGCTAGGGAACGGAACTGGTGGATGGTATGTTTGATAGATCTTCAAGGATTTCTATAAGAGTGTTCTTCATTACGGATGTCGCCGTACTATGTGAGTATGAGGTGCTGGCAATGTATTCATTAGGAATGATATCTGGGAATAAAGTACTTCCAAAAATTTGATGAATAAGGCTCTCCCCTTAAACTATTGGAGTGTTTTCTGCTTAAGTTGGTGAGGACACAGTTTCGGTAACCTTACTTGTTGATTGTCTGACAATGGCTGAGTGTTATCAGGTAATTTTGAGGAGTCATCATCCAGAACTAGAGATATATGAGAAACATCAGGTAAATCTTCTTTCTCAGAATGTAAAACATCAGCACCCGAAAATTCTATATCGATGACTGGAAACACAATGAAGGGTTTGAAAAGTTCATTGTAATCAAACAACCAGTCGGGACCAATACGAGCATCGGTCTCATTTTCTTCTAACCAACGTACATCATACGTTTCTACAATCTGCTTGGTTGATCTGTTGTAAACTCTGTAGGAAGTATGACCGGCATACCCAACAAAATAACAATCATCAGCTTTGGCCCAAAATTTAGGAGTCGATTCAAGTTTCAGTAGAGTACATAGACAACCAAACGCCCTAAAATGTGCAACTGTGGGCTTGTGACAATAGACTATCTCATATGGAGTCTTCATTTGTGGCTTGTTAATCAACACACGATTTTGAACATAACATGCCATATTAATAGCCTCTTCCTAGAAGAATAATGACAGCTAGGAATCAAACAACATGGTTCTTGCTGCCTCAATAAGAGTTATGTTCCTTCGTTCAGCGACACCATTTTCCCGCGATGTCCTAGCTAAAGTGTATTGTCGAAGTACCCCCTTCTCTGCACAAAAGTAGTTCAATGTAGAATTCTTGAATTCCGTGCCATTGCCGCAACAAATACCCTTCAGCTTTAAGTTGAGCGGATTCCCCATAAGCACCACAAAGCGTTTGATCAGTTCTATAGTTTCACTTTTATTTGAGAAGAAAAACCCCCAAGTAAAACGTGAGTAATCATCAGTAATAATAAGACAATAAAAACTACGAGAAAGACTCAAAACATGAGCTAGACCAAACAAGTCCATATGCAATAACTAAAACTCTGATGAAATGGTATTAATCAGTGTTGGCTTATGAGATTTGCGATTGTGTTTACCCAAATCACAAGCCACACATTTTTCAATAATCACAAAATCTTTGACAGGTAAACCACGCACCAAGTTGTTTTTAGCAAGACGATTTAAATTTTTCATCATTGGCTTAACCAAGACAACGATGCCAAAGCATGGGTTTTGTTCTGACACTTATGAAAATAAGCAGGTTATTTCATCAGGAACATTTTTGTTCATGTCGATCACATAAGCATTATCTCTTTCTTTGTGATCGAACAAGAATCGAATCATCTGGTATAATAATACCAGGTTTTAGAATTAGGCACTCTTTATTAGTAAAATGAGTTGAGAAACCTTTATCACAGATCTGCGAAACACTCAGCAAACTGTGTTTCAACTCATAAATAAAATTAATGTTCTCAAATTTTAGAACACCATTACTTACAGTACCATTCTGCGTAATCTTCCCTTTCTCCCCTCCCGTAAAGGAAACATACCCACCGTTATAAAGTTGAGTGTCGTGTAGCTGGGAAATATCTTCAGTCATGTGCCAGGAACAGCCACTATCAACATACCAAGGTCTGATGATATTCCTCCATTGTTTTTCCTGCACGATGTGTGAGATTAGTTAGCCTTTGGTACCCAGTCCATTGTAACACTGGTGAAACTGATTCATCTAAGGTTGTCACGGGTTGCCATGACATTTCTTTCCTATCATCTAATATAGTATCCAATCTTCTTGTATAATGATACCAGGTTTGTACAAATGGATGACTTGGTCTCTAGTTTGCAAGCGGAAGACACAAATGACTTTGTCTTTCTCACTTGTTTCGGTTTAGAAATCGTGTTCGTTTTTTAGACCAAAGCACCGTTTCTACCACCTTTATGAAACATGTTAGGCTTGGTCTGATCAGTACTAAACCTACCAGGTTTGTTTCTGTTCCAATCATCGTCAGAGGGATTAACCTGGTGATATCTGAAATCTCATCTATAGGTATTACGAGGCATATTCCTCTGATAGAATCCATAGTATGGGACATATGGACGGTGTGGACAATTTCTAGCAATATGACCAGGAGTGCCACAATTAAAACAAGTTTGAGGTTTTATATGGAATTTATTGTGGTCAACTCCCTGTCTGGACCAGTTTTCTTTGCCTGGTGTTTTCTGCTTGACACGTTGTTTGGTTTATCACCCTATTGTCATTAGAGAATCACTCTTTAACAAACTTAGGCAATGAGTATTTATTAAAGTTTTTTGAGTTTTCAAACTTACTAAAAACCACATTACCAGAATTCAAAGTTTTAACAGAATCAACCACACAATTGTCTTTGCTCTAAAAGTCAGAGCCCACACAAACAGTCGAAATACCGAAATTCAAAACAGGTAATTTTAAAGAAACATCAGAATTAATGACTTTATTAATTGAAACAAATGAATGATCCTCATCATTCCAATCCTAAATGAATACTTTATCTGCACATGAGGAAAACACATTAGAATCGTTCACTCCTAGAGTGGACACAACAATGTTTACTTAGTCAGAAACATCTTTATCATCTTTTGCTGGTTTACCATACTGTATGTCTTTTATTCTTTCCTCATGTTCTTTGGTAATAGGATGACTAGTGTAGTTGTCATTGTATGGTAGTGGTACGAGACTATATCCTATATCCTCACCTATGTTTTCTTTCCACCATAATTGACTTTCAATCATTGAATTGACTACTTTACTAGAACAATCAAATTTTCTAAAATCTAGTTCAGCCCTTTTAAATTTATCAGTTAGATTCAAAATTTCTAACATAGAGGCTTCTAGTTTGGCTGTTAATTCAACAATTTTCTGTTTGGCATCTAGGTGGTGACAGCATTTTAAATTGAAATCTGATTTGAGTTTAGAAAGTCCTTATTTTGTGGTTCTATATTATCTTTGAAAGCCCTTTCATTTTTCTTGAGTTTATAATTTTCGGAAATTTTACAACTTCCGTTTCTCTAAGCAAGTTACTATTATGAGATTTGTATAGATCTACTTTATTAATGCAAGCTTGAGAACATAGTTGAGAACTTACCTCAGATGATCTGGAAGGAGTGAAAGCCATAAAAGCAAATTGAAGTTCCTTAACTTGTTCCTCAGTAGCATTCTCTTCCTCAACATCTTCAACATGTGCAAAATTAGCAGTCTAATTACTTATGTTGAGAGTAGCCATCTGATCAGTCCAGGAGAATTGCTGAGCTACGAAACCCCGTTCACCTTCACCCAAACTCGCCCCACTTTCTCCTCTAGCATTTCCGACTGGGACCGGCGCCCTTTCCATGTTTCCTTCTTTTGTTGGATTGGTGCAATCACAAGCAAAGTGACCCGGCTCGTGACATTTGTAACACCTTAGAGTGTCCTTGTTAAAAACCACCTTCTGATTATTTGGCACATTCCAATTGTTTCCGCCCGTTCTCTTAGTAAATTTCTTAACACGAAACATTGCCATGGAAATTTGCCAAGAAATATCCATTTCTTCTACATTATCAAGATGAATTTGATCAAGCTCAGTAGTTACTACCGGTTGAACCAGATCTCCAGCAGGGAACGTGTTGAAGCAATTCATGAACCCCACCATTAAAGCAATGTTTTCTTGGGTTTCCTTTGAGATAGAGGGAATCTGATTGACCCTAACTAGAAGAGACACCAGATGTTTGAGGCTTAACGGTAGCAGCAAGTGGTTGAGCAGGTTTAGGAAAGAACACTGGAGATGGTTGTGGTTAAGCTTGAGAGAATTAACCCTGAGCGGATTTAAACATTGAAAATTTGCTTTGAGGTTGGAACTGCTATTGTCCCTGAATAGCTTTGAACATTGAGAAGTTGTCTTGTGAAATGAGTGCATTATTTGAAGCAATACTGTATCCAGCTGCATTGTAAGAGTTTGCATGGTTTATGGCACGTTGCTTGTCATCCATGTCACAAGCCTTGAAGATTGTCATAACTTCTGTCAGTGTTAGCCTGTTGAGATCTTCCGTCTTCTTATTTACTGCCACATTCATATCCCAACTTTGTTGTAAAGAGTTTACCAGCTTATTGTTTGTTTCAACTGCTGTTAGATTGATGTTTGCATATCTCATTTCAGTAACAAGAGCTATAAACCTATGCAACTGAGTTTCCAATGACTCTCCCAGAATGTGATTAAACATGTTAAATTTTTGTCGCAACAGGTCTTAACGACTCCTCCTCATGTCTTCATTATCCTCATATACTTCAATCAAGGCTTCCCATAGTGCCTTAGCATATTGTAGTTCTCTAAATCCTAAGGCAATCTTAGGTGAGAGTGAAATAGTCAATGTTGAAAGTGCCTTTTCATCTTCTTCCATTTTCTCAAAATCATCATCATCATACAGTTCAACCGGCTTTACAGCAACTTCCTCAAAGTTCTCACGTTGGTAGGTGATAGCTTGAGGACCTCTAACAATACTTCTCCAAACTTTGGTATCTTTCATTTTAACGTATTTCTCAAATATGAACTTCCACTCGCTAAATCCATCATGAGACATTAGACGCGGTATGCGAGTAGCAGTTCCCATTATGGAGTCCAGTTCTTGATGAAGTGTAGCATTTGATGACTTATTACCATTAGTTAGTTGGTCCATTTTAACAATATCAGTATTAGTCCAATATATTGAGTCCGCATAATTTTAAGAGCCCAATTGATCAGGCCCAAATGTAGTCCAGCCGAGAACCAGAAAGTTTAACCGAGAACAGATGGATTTGACTGAGAACAGATCAAATCAATAGAGAACACTGGTGGACCGCGACACTTGATGATCGGAAACGCTTAAAAGTCACTGAGAACCAACAGATATATCCGAGAACTCTGTAAAGCGACCGAAAACACACAAATTTGACCGAAAATGATGAAACAAAGCCGAGAACCCAGAAAACCCCAAAACCTGTCTAACAAACCTGAGAACAAGTTTGACCAGTTGGTTTTGGTAACAATTATATCCCTAATTCAGTGGCATTTGAATTATTTCCAAAGATAATTTAATCTTTGACCAAAGAAACCTGTTTCTTCTTCTCCGAAGGGATATTCACCGGAAAAACAAAACAAACCATCAAAAATACGAGAACAACCAATGAATCAATAAATCTTGAATCATTTGATATCACAACCGAGCCTAAGAATGGATCTTTCAATATGATATATACGATCTTGATGTTATTGCGGAATATAACACGAGAAGATTCAAGATAAGCAGTTAAGAAGAAGTAATAACAACAAGGATGCTTCAAAACATACGTATATTCAAAGTCTAATGATTAAGCACTTGATTACACAAACCCTCGTGTTAGGGCATGGAATTTATTTTGAGGATCCTTCATCCTTGAATAGTATATGGATCACTTATCCTTGTGATATGTTCCAGATTATAGAAGATCAAGGATCCTTGGTGTTATCTGTTTACTAATAACTGTGTTTGAGTGGTGTTGTGTTTTATAGATATAACGGCTCCAAGACTTAGTCCACCACCTATTTCTCTACTGGACTTCTAAAGCACGTGGTCAAATGGCACGAAGGAAGTGAGTGGAGAGATGGCGGATTAATAAGAACCATTAGTTAGTTGTTATTTTCTTTTGTTATATACCGAGATTATGATCAAAGTTAGGTCACATGTTAACATACATTCATTCATAGCTGATACTCGCAAACACTTTGACGATAACTCCCTCTAGAAGCTTGTTCACACACTTAGATATTCACGTAATCATTGATCATAAACTCTACCAAATGTAACCCGATTTTGATATTAATAAATTGGTGATAGATGAGTCGTCATCACCCGAGGTTTTTTTCCTTTGATCTAGTCAAGATCAAGGGTTTTTCCTCGCAACAAATCACGGTGTTCATCTCCATTTTGTTCATATATCAACTATTCTCATCTTAGCACTAAACCTCACAAAACTAATTTGGTTACAATATCCTTAGCCGATTTTTGACCAAAACAATTTGGCGCCACCGTGGGGCAATTGGTGCTATAATCTAGAATACACCTTTTCAATATTCAACCTTTCATAACCATATCACCATCAATGGCCTCTCAATCAACCTCTGCTTAATCAACCATGCCATCTTCAGTTCCTCTGTAATCAAGAACTTTGCCACCGATGCTTCCTCCAATTACGGGAGCACCAAGGGCTTCTACTGTTGGAAACAAGACGAAACTACCAGGCTTCCAGAGCTCGAAAACCACTGCTGCCACTTCGGTGGTTAATACTAACAATGATGTTTCTTCTATATTTTCACAGGTTAAAGTATACATGGAGCAACAAAACAAGACTAACCAATGGATCCTTTGGGAGATAGAAGACCTCAAGAGGACTAAGAGGCCAGCGCGGGATCAGACTCCTTGGTGCCTAGGATGCTGGATTGCACCACTCCAGGATCCTTGGCTCAGTTCACGCAAGGATCATCTATCCTTCAGCAGGGATCCACGGGTCAACAAACTCAAGGATCCTCGATCTTCACTCAGGATCATCCATCCAAGATCCGAGGTCTATGGGTCAGCAGATTCAAGGATCCTCGATCTTTCAGCAAGGATCTTCAATCCTTAATCCAGGATCGATGGGTCAGAAGGTTCAAGGATCCTCCATGTTCCAGAGAGCATCATCGATCCTTCAACCAGGGTCCTTTGGGGTGTGTCACCAAGGATCTTACAATTCCCAGCCTCAAGGATCCTACTTCCAGGATCAAGGATCCTTAGGAGTTCAACATCAATGGTCCTCCGAGGTCCATGAAGGAGATATAACCTCCATGCAGACCATTGCTTCTAGTGGACCAACTCCTGTAGCAGATGCTTCATACCACAACTATTGTTCTGGGATGCCGACATTCACGCAACAAAGAGGTAACGCATATAATCCTATATCCTTAGATGCTAATCTTGTTCCTATGCAGGGTGCATATATCAACCAAGATATGGCCAAGGAATTTTAGAAGCTTAAGGATATGATATCCAGCGTGCTAGGGGTGGTCCAACCGATTCATGAGATTCCAGAAGGGAGCCACAAGTTGTCCAGATTTTCTCCACCTATCTGTGATGCTGAAATCTCAAAGCGATTTCAGACCCCCAAAATGAAGACTTATGATGGGACTACTAATCCTGAAAAACATGTTGCTCAATATAGGGAGAGGATGGAGATTAATCCAATTCCTGAAAGACTCAAGGAGGCTTTTCTATGCAAAGGTTTCGGATCCACTCTAACAGGATCTGCACTCAAATGGCTGCTAAATCTCCCTCCTTACTCTGTTACTTCATTTTCTCATTTAGTTAACTTGTTCAAAAGTTAGTTTTCCTGTAGTAGGAAATTTGAGAAGTTAACTAGTGATTTATACCAAGTTATCCAGCCTTATGATGAATCCCTTAGGGATTTTGTTACAAGGTTTGGCAGGGAAGCTCTGGAAATCCCTAATCTTGATATGGCTACTGCTATTGAAGCATTCAAGATAGGGCTTCAGAAGGGCTCCCCCTTTTACGATGATCTTGCGATGACTCCTTGTAGAACTCTAGATGAAGTCAGAAACAGGGCACTACGATTCAGACGGTTAGAAGATGACAAGAGGATCCAGGATCGATTAGTGGTTCAAAAAAAGCAAGAATCTCCCGACAAGAACAATAACTCGAAGTCCTACTCCAAATTCAACAATCAGAATGTCTGAGCTATAGAAGAAGGAGATGATGACAATGAAGACTACCCGAGCATCTCAGAATATTGCTTCTCAGTGGCTACTCATGGTTTAATTTATGCCATGAAGGACCTAGGTGAAAAGGAAAGGTGGCCCCGAAAGAACGAGAAAACAACATCCTTCAAAGACAAGTCCAAATGGTGTGCATTCCATGAGAACATCGGCCATTTGACTGATGATTGTATTGGCTTAAGGAGGGAAATTGGGTACCTTCTGAGCAAGGGCCACTTTAAGGAGCTCTTGGGAAGGAAAAAGTCCAGGATCCAGGATCCTGAGGAGCTTCCACAAAAAGCAACTCAGCCCCCACCAGACGCACAAGTAATCAACTTCATTTCCGGTGGCTCAGACATATGTGGAACTTCCTTCTCCGCTGCTAAGAGGCTCGCTAAGGAGACCAAGTTGGATAACGGGGAACGACAGGTTATATCCACCACTTTGATGACTGACAAAAAGATCTTCTTCGATTAAGAAGATAAATCATACATCCCGGATCCACATCATGACGGTTTGATTGTTACTTTGCTTATTGCTAACCATTATGTACACATGATCTTAGTCAATGGTGGAAGATCGGTCAATATCATCCAACACGATGTGCTTCAGAAGATGAATATCCCGGACTCGGAGATTATCCCAAAGACTTCGATGCTAGTTGGATTTAGTGGAGAAACCAAGAAAACATTGAGGGACATTAATCTCCCGATATACATCGAATGGTTAAATTCTTACCAAAGATTCTGTGTTATTGATAACCTATCTTGTTGCAACGTTATTTTGGGAAGGCCTTAGCTACATGGGATGAAGGCGGTAGCATCTACTTACCATCAGTGCATCAAACTACCGATCTCTTGGGAAGTAGTAAGGATAGATGGTGAACAGGTGGAAGACAAGAATTATTATTCTTCTTCCATGAATCCTACAGCTAAACAAACAATAGCATAGCAACCACAACAGCATCCTAGGGACGTGCTGGAAGCTCGGGAGCGAGACATAAAAGAAGTAGGATCCAGTATTCCTGATGAAATCGAGGAGGATATAGTATCCTTCTTAAAGTGAAGAAAGTCTACGTTTGCCTTTAGACATTCAGACATGACAGGTATTTCTAAGGAGGTAATTACTCACAAGTTGGGCCTTGATTTATCTATTAAACCCATCCATCAGAAGTGAAGAAAATTCGCTCCTGAGTGGAACGTGATCATACAAGAATAATTTGAAAAACTTCTTATGGCTGGTATGATCAGAGAGGTTAAGTTTCCTCGATGGTTAGCTAATGCGGTTGTTGTTTCTAAAAATAATGGAAAATGGAGGGTGTGTGCCGATTTTACTGATTTAAACAAGGCATGCCCCAAGGATCCTTTCCCGTTACCACATATAGACTCCATGGTTGATGCAATGGCAGGACATGAGATGCTTACCTTCATGGATGCTTCCTCTGGATTTCAACAAATTAAGATGGAACCATCTGATCAGGAGGATACAACATTCATGACTCCTACCGGCATATACTGTTATATTGCTATGCCGTTCGGACTAACAAATACAGGGGCAACATATCAAAGATTGGTGAATATGATGTTCAAGGATCAGTTAGGCAAAACCATGGAAGTCTACATAGATGACATAGTGGTGAAGTTTAAGAGAGATGAGGATCACCTCAGAGATCTTGAAGAAGCATATAATATCCTTGACCATTATAACATGAAACTGAACCCGACAAAATGGCATTTTGGTGTTAAGGTTGGAAAGTTTCTAGGATACATGATGACCAAAAGAGGGATAGAAGTAAGCCCCAAGTAGATGGAAGCCATTATCAACTTAAAGTCTCATGCGATGGCTAAAGATTTCCAAAGGCTGACAGGAAGAATAGCTGCTCTCAACAGATTCATTTCCAGATCCTCCGAGAAGTGCAAAGATTTCTACGAAATTCTTAGGAAAAATAAGAAGTTCGAATGGACCGAGAAGCATGAGGCTGCACTTAAAGCCTTAAAGGTCTACTTATCCACAGCACCAGCTTTGAAGAAGCCCTTGGATGGAAAATCCTTATATATGTACCTAGCTGTTTCGGGAAATGCCGTAAGTGCTGTCCTTGTGAAGGATCACGAAGGTGAAAAGCACCCTGTTTATTATGTAAGTAAAAGTCTTCTAGATGCAGAAGCCAGGTATACTCATTTAGAAAAGTTAATTCTTTCACTTATTATGGCTTCTACTAAATTGAGACATTACTTTGAGACTCATACTATTATTTTGAGAACTAACTATCCTGTTAAGAATGTCCTTAGAAAGCCAGAGTTATCAGGAAGGATGGCGAAATGGGCTGTGAAGCTGAGTGCGTATGATATTCAGTATGAGCCCCAAACAACCATCAAGTCACAAGCACTCACAGACTTTGTGGCTGATTTCAGTAACGACATGCAGAAAGAAGCCGACTTGGAGGTTCAACAATTAGAAGAAACCAAGGATCCTTGGGGTCCTCTTTACAGATGGAGCTTCCACTTTAATTGGAACAAGATTAGGTTTCCTACTGAAATCGCCACAGGGGGACATATTACTCTAGTCTATAGCCTGTGAGTTCCAAGTGACAAATAATGAGGCAGAATATGAAGCTCTGATCATAGGTTTGCAATTAGTTAAACACATGAGGATCAGGTATCTTCAAGTATATATAGATTCATTTTTGATAGCTAACCACTTTAATGGCTCATATGCTGTTAAAGGTGAAAAACTAATCAAATATCTAGATGTTGTGAAGGAATTAGCAAAATCCTTAGAATTGTTTTGTATTGTACAGGTACCAAGGGAAGCCAATGCTGGGATAAATGCTTTGGAATGTTCAGCCTCATCTTTGAAGATTCCAGAAGACACGAAGATCCCAATCATCCGTATACTCTCGCCAACAATAGGAGAGCAAGAAGTTGGAGAGATAACAACTGACAAACAAATTGTACTTTGGGATCCATCATCCTCAAATAATTAAGGATCCTGGATCCTTCCAATCAAGAACAAAATTCAAGAGGGAGAAATTCCAGCCACAGAAAATCCTAAGTCCTTCAAACTTAAGGTATCACAAAAGATTATATTACACGATATTTTGTATAGGAAACCTCTTGCAGGTACCTACTTGAGGTGTTTCGAAGATCCTGAAATTCAAGAAGTACTTAAAGACTTTCATGAGGGTGACTGTAGTAACCACACTAGAGACCCAGCCCTATTCTCTAGAATTCTGAGAGCAGGTTACTACTGGCCAACCATGAAAAGAGACGCCATGGAATATTCGAAGAAGTGTGACCCATGTCAAAGACACATCAATATCCTACATCAGCCAGCGGAGCCTATGTATCATATATCCTCGTCATGGCCTTTCATGAAGTGTGGCATGGATATCGTTGGTAAGCTGCCTAAAGCAGAAGCTTTTGTTCATGCTTTTAATGACTGATTAGTTTTCAAAGTGGATAAAAGCAGAAGCTTGTGTTCAAGTACGCGAAAAATAGATGATATCTTTTATTAAAAGAAATATTATTACTAGATTCGGTATTCCTTTGGAAATTATTTGTGATAATGGTTCCCAGTTTATCGGGAAAAGAACCACTAACTTTTGTGACAGTTGGGGCATCAAGATGATTACCTCTACTCTGGTGCATCCTCAAGCTAATGTCCAGGTGGAATCAAGTAACAAGATCATCATCAACAACTTAAAGAAGAAACTAGGATCCAAGAAAGGCAAATGCGCAGAAGAACTTCCTTATGTTCTTTGAGCAGACAGGACAACACCAAAGAATGCAACAGGTCAAACACCTTTCTCATTAGTGTTTGGCTCGGAAATTGTAATCCCTACAGAGATGGTAGTTCCCACTACCAGAACATGCATCCGTGATCCTGAAGTTAATAATGGAATCCTTCTTGAAGACTTGGATACTGTCGAAGAACTCAAAGGCCTAGCCAAGATCAGAATGACATCATATCAACAAAAGGTGGTTGGGGCATACAACAAGAGTATAAGGATCAGAAGATTTCAAGAAGGAGACTTGGTCTTGAGGAAAACCTTCCAAAATACGACTAATCCAGCAGATGGAAAGCTAGATCCTGAATGGGAAGGCCCCACTTGATCGAATCAGAGGCAGGAAAGGGGGCATATCACCTACTAACTATGGAAGGTAGCAGGCTACCAAGAGCATGGAATGCTACCCACCTCAAGAAGTACCTTTTCTAATTAAGATCAAGTATCCTCAGAGGATCGAGTATACTTAAAGGATCAAGGATCCTAAAATCGGTAATATCTATCTGATCACTTATCCCTTTCATATTCTTATTAATTTAAGGATAACATATTCTTAACGTTTATCCTTTACATGTTTTGAGTAGCAATGCAGGTTTCAATAAGATGTTCCATATCTAAGAGGTTGGCCACCTCTCCCTTACACTTAAGGTACACTACCGTTTTCTTTGGTCTAAACCACGATGAAGATATGATCCCCGATGATCATATCTTACAAGGTTTAAGGTTTTAACCTTTCTTATAAATTAGAGTTTCTACACTCTCGCCTGGAGCGCAGGTAATCCAACGTATAATTCGGGGCAACGGGACTAGTTTACTATACGTGGCTGACAATTTCGTTGTTTTCGGCTATATGCAGGATCCTACGAATTATGGTAGACGTACCATACCACCGGTTTATAACATTTTCATGTTATTTCAAGACAAAGGTTTCTAGCATTTTCATGCTAGCTAAGGTTTTGGCGTTTTCACGCCACTTACGTTTGGGCTAAATCCCGGTGTGGGTGAGTCCCCAGTTGACATCCTTATCTTTGGGCTAGTCCCCAGTTTTTAGGCTTGTCTCCAGTTTGGGTTTGTCCCCAGCTGCACGGGCTTGTCCATAGTTTATTTTATGGGCTTGTCCCCAGTTTGTTGGGTTTAATCCCAATTAATTTCATAAGTTATTTGCATAAGGTATCCTATAGTCCAACTATAAGGATCAACATCTATGGATTCAATATCTTTAATTTATTTTTACAAGGATAACCTAAGGATCAATAGATATGGTAACTTAGATCTAATTAGATCTTATGGTATGATTTCTACTTAACAATTTACATTTATTTGGTTAAAATCTTTGTAAACTCTATTATTTAAGGATTTAAGATCCTTAGTTTATTTTTGCAAGGATATTCATCCTAAAACTTTTTACTCAATAATATTTCTTAAAACTTTCAACAAGACTAAAGCTATATCAAACAAACTTTCAAGATAACAAATAACATGTAAATAGTCAAAAATTTTAAGTTATTATTAAACATAAGTCACCTGGACTTACCCAAAATCCATAACCCGGATTTCACCATATGAAATATAAAAACAGGGGAATCAAACGCTTCATCCCCATAAAAAGAGGATCACTCCACCTTTGCCACCCCTGGAAGTTGTTTTAAGGATCATGGATCCTTTACCCTAATTACTGTTGTCTGTTACAAACCATTATCCATAAAAACCTAACCAAACAAAATTAAAAAAACGGGCTCGGGCCTTGTCTTTTATATCCTTCATCGCCCGTTTAAGCAGCTTCATCACCTTCTACTGCTGCCTTCCCTTCCTCAGCCTCGACCACCTCTTTCACTCCACTTGTGCCTGCTCTACCTGCATCAGCCATCTCACCTTCTTCTTCGTCCTCACCTCCACCCAAATTAGCCAAAGATTGTTTCCCCTGAACGATATCCCATGAGGATCTGTCGAAAGTAGGGTCATTGGCCTCAGTTACCAGCTTGATTCCGGCCTGAAGAACCGACTTAGCTGCCCAGATCTTTGCCTCATTGGTATCTCGGGTAATCTCGTCTTGCATCTAAACTGCAAGCGTGGATACATGATCCTCTGCTTGTTTATTCTCCTTGGTAATTTTGGAGAAAGCTTTATCCTTTGCAGCGGCCATGGACCTGATCCCACTGGGAGTTTCCTCATACTCTTCAAACATCTTCTCATGGAAGCTTCGGGCAGATGTGACAACCTACATAAGGAAACAAAAAAATATTAAAATAATGTTAGATCCATGGGTAAGGGCTATAAGAATAAAGGATCCTTACAGCAGTAAGCATCTCCAGCAGCTGTTTCTCGGCATCAAAGGGGTTCTCAGGCTCCGAGCTCTTCTTCCTTTTGGCTCATGACTTGGCTCGAGTGGTGACCGGACGTCGCTCTAGCTGTGGAGTGGACTTCGGAGTTTCTTTCTGCAAAAACATGCAGTCGATATCTTCAAGGGAAAACTTGGATGCAGATTTTTCAGACTTCTGGGCACCTGTAACAAGGATTCACAGATAAGTTCTTAATCATTTTTATTTAGTTCATATTAAAACTTAATAATAAGGATACTTACTTGACATGTTTGACTCTAAGTTTGATTCTTGGAAAGCTTTAACAAACTTTGCTTGAAATGTTTTGATTTTAGGATCCAGTGCAAGGAACTTCTTTACTCTTTCTTCAACTCAAGGAAGCACAACTAATAAGGCAAAATCGTCAACAGTACAAGAAAGATAAAGAGTTAGTGGAAGAATCGAATATCCTACTACTATTACCTAAGGATCCTAGATCCTACCCATCTTTATCAACCTTTTGGGTAGATCGAATCCACCCGGGATGGAATCCCTTCTTACAAAGAAAAATTGATTCTTCCAAAGTGTATCGTTCTGGGTGACCTTGGAGATGGGGATTACTTGACGAGGTTTGAATTTGAGAACAAAGCGTTTAGAACCGTGGGTAACCAAAGTGTACAAGTATGATACTTCCGACATGCCGATATCGATGCCTTCCTCCTCGACTATTCTCTTGCTAGTGCACAGTTTTGCGTCTCGAGTCTTTGTATTTTTCGTTAATGTATTTATCCTTTATTTAATGTAAACGATATTTATATCTTATCTAGTTCGTTAGTAAAACAGGCTAGTTCGTTAAGGATGTTTAACGAACTAGTCCTTAAGTAATGTTCCCTCCTGATTCGTTAAGGATGTTTAACGAATCAGAGGGTGTTTCGTTAATGTGTATTTCGTTAATGTATTGTAATGAAGGCGGTGACTGATTCGTTATGGAATGTTAACGAATCAAACCCGTCTTCTATATATAGTGGTAGTTTCCACTGTTTAATTTAAGCTTTGAGTTAAGATTATCGAACCTCTGCCCAATTGTTCACTCAATCCTCATCTTAATATTATACATATACATATATACAATCAATACTAATAAATAACATTAATACATAATTGTATAAGGGAATTTTGAACTAGATCCGTTTAGGTGTTATAATATATATCGGATCTGAGATCTGATTAAGGTATTCTCAAGTGGTATTAGAGCCAGGTTGTTCGATTGCCCTTGATTTGAGTGTTAATTTGTTATTAAAGAACTGTTAAATTGTTATTTTGGTATAAGTTGTATACGGTTTGAGTTTGGATCAAATTGAGTGTGATTTTGACTTGTTATGGACTGATTTGGACAAGATCTGTGGTTGTTAAGGTATTGGTAAGATTAGGTGAGTTTGGAATTGAATTTTGGTTTGGTTTTGGATTGAATTGGTATTGGATCTGTTTTGGCCGAAAACAGAGGATTGGTTTGGTCAAATTGGTTTTGGTCCATGGTTAATTAAGTTACGAGTGAGGTTAAACTGGATTCGCGTGGTGCTTACGAGTTTTTTGATTGGCTATATGAGCGATTTGTTTAAGTATTGACATAGTATAACAAATTTAAGTGTGTGTATTGGTGTTCTTCGTTTTCCAGATTTCTGAAATTTCATATGAAGATTTGAAGATCTTCATTGATGTTTGAAGATTTGGTAGTTCGTTACCCTGCTCACCAATTCGCTACTTGATTCGTTAATTTTTAAGCTAATTCGTTAATGGTATATGCTAATTCGTGGATGATTCGTTACTCAGTTCGCTACGTGTTCCGATTCGTGTCAAACAATTCGTGTGACACGTGTCTCACCTCGTTAACTGTTATTATAACAACTTTTGCCACGTGGCACTAGTTGTCAGAGTTTGTTACAACCGTTGTAACAACCTAATTCGCTATTAGTTGATTTGTTATCAGCTGTAGCTGATTCGTCATTTAATTCGCTAAGTTTACTCTTAGTGACTCGTTAAAGAAAACCATTTGATTTTTTCACCTAATTCGTTACTTGACTTAATTCGCAGAATAGTTCGTTATAACTTACTTCGTGTGATACTGTTCCTAATTCGTTACATATACAAATTCTCAATTCATTAAGTTGTGATTCGTTAACCACTATTTACAGTTCATTAAATCTACTGTTCACAGTTCGATAATATAATTTTAACCTTTAACCCTTGGATTTTGAAAACTTTGTCATTTAGCAACATGGCTGGTATGTATGCTTTGGCTTCACAAAATATATTAATGCAACAAATGTTGCAACTGGATACCGAGATCGGTTCACATTCAAAATGCCCACGTTTAATGAAATTTTGCGATTTTGCTAAATTGGAACCTCGTTTCCGTGCTCATTTGGGTTTTATAAACCCTGATTGCTCATTTGGCTTCACAGCTAAAGCTATTTCTCAATACTCTCAAGAAGAGAAGAAAGCGTTAGAGATTGAGACAAAAGCCTATTCTACTCTTACCATGGCTTTACCTGAAAACATTTTTCACCAAGTTGGTAGCATAAAGATTTGTGCTTCGTTATTCCAACACATTCGTATGAGGAGTATGGGTAACACTACTGAAAGCAAGAAAGTCATGCTAAAGTTTCAATTCAGAAACATTAATTTATTAAAAGGTGAGACTTGTGAGGATATGACTACAGGGTTTAATCATTTGATAGCTGAGATGGATAAATGAAGTTGGAGACTTCTGAAGTTGATAAGATTGATACTATCAAGAGTGCACTACCGAGTTCTTATTCTACGTTTCTAATGGTTTGAAAGAGAACAATTACTTCAATAATGAAGACTTGTCTGCATCCGAATTTATGCAAAAGATCGAAGCAAGAGAATACGACCTTATATGTCAAAAGTCTTCGAAGGATAGTCAAGATCCTACCTTTTATGGTGGTAGCATGCCTATGAGTTCAACAATTTCACCAATCACCGCTTTTCTTACACAAACTGCAAGTGAGAATGCGACAACCATTTATAGTGATCCACGAGCATGTTTCCTCACTATTGGAAATTATGGTTCACCAAATGTTTCGAGTTCTTCTGGAGGATCTGTGAATTCATCCACTACAAATCAATTCTCATCACCACGGAATGTCAACATAAAGGAAGCTGAACAAAACTTTGCTTTCTTAACAGCCTTCATGTCTTCCTATGAGAATTTGGTGAGTAGTAAGATAGCTACAAGCGATCTGACTGATGAAGATTATGATCAGATTGATCCGGATGACTTAGAGATCATGGACTTGAAGTGGAACATGGTTATGATTTTCCGTAAAGTTAAAAGATTTATGCAAAGGACCGGCAAAGATCTTCCTGCTTTAAACAAGAAATTGGGATTTGATAAGTTAAAGGTGAAATGTTACAATTGCCAAGAGTTTGGTCATTTTGTAAAAGAATGTGATAAGCCGAAAAAGGAGTATCCTTGTCCTCGTGGTTAAAACCAAAGTACTTCTACACCACGAGCTAATGATGCTGAAAAGAAACCGTCTACATCTAGGTCACAAGCAATGTTAGCTGATGGAATCGATTGCTCACAAAGACTATTGTGTAATGATAACCAAGCAAATTTGGTTATGTTCAAGACAAATGATGTGTTTCAAGATGCAAGCGGATGTGAGCTATCGTCTGATAATGACACTAAATCTGATTCTGATGATTCATGTGTTAATATTCCAACCACGTTTGCTTGCATGGCTAAGATCAATGAGATTAGTTCTTCTATCTCTGCTAATTCATCTGTTAAAGTAACTTGTGTTGAATGTGAAACTAACAAACATAAGTTAGAGTCTTTGAGAAATCACAATGATAGTTTAGTGAGAGAAATTGATTCACTAAAGGATACTTATTGACAATCTCTTGAATCTCAAATGAGATCTCGAGAGAAGATTGAAGCTTTGTCGATAAGTAACCACGATCTCAAGGCTGGGTTATCTGTTAAAATGACAATTAATGATCAAAAGTTTCAAGAAATCTTGAAACATCGTTCAAAGATAACCGAGCTTGAGAATGAGGTTCTTGAGTTAAAGAACAAGTTGGGTAAATTTCGAAACTCTTCCTTTATGCTAAACGGAATAATCGAAGTGTCTAGTAAGCAAAAAGATTCAAAGAAAGGTATAAGTTTTGTTGAAATTCCACCACCTTTTCATAAAGACTATAAAGGAAATCCTTTTGCTAAAAGAGAAGAGGATGTGATTGTGAAAGAACCTGTGATTTCAGAAAAATCTAAACCTGTTTAAATCTGAAACTGCTAAAGCCCAACCTGCACCTCAAAAACCTCATGTAGAAAGCAACAAAGCCTTTGTTGAAAATGTTGACAAAGTAATTTTTGAGGACGTGCTTGAACCCGAGGTGATACACAAGAACAAGAACAAGAACACTAAGTTCTAATCATATTCTTTGTGAGCCTCATGAATTTGAGGAAGCTGTGTATGTTTCACACAAGCCTCATGTGAAAAAGGTAGAACAAGTGAAAGTCAAACCTGTGAAGGAAAGGAAATCATAAAAACCAACAATTTCTGATGAGGACTTGATGCGTTTCATCAATTCTACTAGTTCTAAGCCATCATCTGCTAGGGTTTTTAAGTTAAAGGGAATGAACACGATGTTCACTGAAAAATACATTCCGATTAGTATCATTAAACCTGAACTGATTGAAAGTGTCTTTTACAATGAAACTGACAAGTTAAAAGATCTTGAACGTCAATATGTTTGTGCCAAAACATCAAACTCATCAGACCCGTTAATTAAAGCAAAAAAATTGTTAAAACATGCTAAAAAGGTTCAGTTTGTGAAATCTACTGGATCAGATACATTGCAAAGTTTTTCCAACTGTTCTAACCTTGACTTTTATATGAAAAAGAAGTCTGTATCTTCTGATGATTTGGCCAAAGGTTTTGCTAAAAATGTAAGTTAATAAATCTTCTGCTGCATCTGTTTTTTCCAAACCTCAACATGACCGTGTAGACATGCGAAGTTGCTTTTTGTGTGGTCAACAAGGTCATGTGGTGAGAAACTATGGTTTGCAGAAATCTCAGAATCTTTATCCTTTTGTAAAGGACCATTCGAAACCGGTTCCTGTGATACAGGAGTTTTGAAACAACCCGTGTCGTGTGAGGATGATACACACATCATGTTTTCAAACGTGAAACCACGCAAGGAAATTCATGTGAATGAAACACATGGTCAAGTGAAATCAAAATTTGTTCCAACTGAGCCCATATGCAAGAACGTTAATTCAAATGTCGTTCAAGCTACTTATCTTAGACAAAAGTCTAAGAAGCCGGTAACTGATTCACAAGTTGCTGAACAACAGTTGATATCTGTTCTATTTATTGATCAAAGAGAAACTCATAAGGTGCCTAAGACTGAGGCTTGGGCTGCCTTTTTGAACTAATCAATTTTACTTTGTGTGTAGGGTACATCTAAGACCTTGTCTGATGAAAACTAGATAATGGATAGTGGATGTTCTCGTCATATCACTAGAAATCTCGACCTCTTAACCAATGTGAGAAATATTCAAGGGGGTAATGTGGAGTTTGCTGGGAATTCCGGGGGAATGATAACACAAGAGGGTGAAGTTTCTAATGGCTACATTACTTTCGAAAAAGTCAATTACTGTGACAAGGTGGATCATAATTTATTGAGTGTGTCCCAAATTTGCGATAAGAAGTACACCACGGTATTTACTGATAAAGAGTGTGCTATTTTGAAACAGGGATACGTGATTCCCGAGGACATGGTTGTCATGCGATCACCTCGATCAAATGATATTTATGTCTTAAATATGAGTTCTAAAGTATCAACGTCTATCGAAACATGTTTTGTCTCAAAAGCAATCGAGAAGGACTATATTCTATGGCTTTGTAGAATGGGTCACATTCATTTTCGAAAGATGAATTATTTAAGGGCAAATGACTTAGTTGATGATGTTTCGCTGAAGAACTTTAAATTATCTGATCACTGCATTGCGTGCAAGAAAGGCAAGTAGAAGAAAAAGTCACATCCTTCTAAGTTATTAAATTCCATTGATACTCCTCTTGAACGACTTCATATGGATCTTTTTGGTCCTGTGAATCGTGCGAGTATCACTGGAGACTGGTATTGTCTTGTAGTAACCGATGATTATTCAAGATACTCATGGGTCTTATTTATGAGTTCAAAGGATCAAACACCTGTTCTGGTACAAAACCTTATCACTATACAAACAAAAGGTGAGGAGAATTCGAAGTGATAATGGTACTGAATTAAAAAACACTGTATTGGATTTCTTTTGCGTTAAAAAAGGAATTCACCGAGAATACAGTGCACCCTATGTACCACAACAGAACGGTGTAGCTGAAAGGAAGAATAGAACTTTGACTGAAGCCGCAAGAACTATGCTTGCTGATTCTAAGCTTCCCGTCCAATTCTGGAATGAGGCGGTGAATACAGCTTGCTATAAGCTTAATCGGGTTCTAACTGTTAAACGAATCAAGAAGAAAAGTTACGAGCTTTTAAACAGTCGAAAGCCTAACTTAAAGTATTTAGAACGTTTTGGGTGTCTTTGTACAATGCTAAAGAAGGATGCGAATAAGTTTGAAGAAAAAGCCAGTGAAGGTTATTTCTTGGGGTATGCGTCTCTAAAGAAACAAGTATTTAATGTCACTTCTGGTTGTGTTGAGGAATGGTATCATGTGGACTGTCAAAAGTACACCACACCTCCTCAAGGGAAAGATCCCGACTGGATGTTTGATTATGATGGATTGTTTAATTCATTTACTCCATCAACTGAGCAACCAGATGAAGATTTGGTTCGAGCATACTTTGACGATTATATAACCATTCCAAGATTTTCAAATTCTAATGATATTGAAGCTCCAACTGAAAATCAATGCGCTGCTTCTCTGGCTACTCTTGATAATCTTTCCACTTCTTCTGATGATGATTAATTTGATGAGCAAGTTATTGCACTTGACAGTGATGTTTCATCTCCTGAGCTTGGCGAACATTACACTAACTTATTTGGTAATGTTGTTGTTCCTGAGAATCCCACTCTTCGGATTCACAATAATCATCCACATGAAAACATCATTGGAGAACTTGATGTGGGCGTTCAAACACGTCATCAAGTTGCTTCATCAAATGAGAATAACGTGTTGTGTGCTTATGCAGATTTACATTCTTCTAGAATTGTAAATGTTGCTAAATTAACTTTCTTTCTATCCCAAGTTGAACCAAGGACATCTCGTATGGCACTTCAAGATCCTTCTTGTGTAGAAGCCATGCAAGAAGAATTACAGCAATTTGCACCTTTTGGTGTTTGGGATTTAATCGACAAACCCGCTAGAATCAAGAAAGCTATTCCGACTAAGTGGGTATTTAAATGTAAGAAAGACGATCGAGGGGTGATCGTAAGGAACAAGGCAAGATTATTGCTGCAAGGTTTTCGTCAGCAAGAGGGTATTGATTACACTGAGGTATATGCTCCGGTAGCAATATTAGAGTCTACTCGAATCTTTCTGGCATATGCTGCTTATAAGTATATTAAGGTCTATCAAATGGATGTTAAAATTGCTTTTCTCAATGGTGAACTACACAAGGAAGTGTTCTTTTATAGCCTCCTGGCTTTGAAGATCCTGATTATCCGGACCGAGTTTACCGATTAAACAAGGCCCTGTATGGTCTACATCAAGCCCCGAGAGCTTGGTATGGCACGCTCGCTGACCATCTGTCTGATAATGGTTTCAAGCGAGGAACTGTTTACTGCACTTTATTTCATAAAACTGTTGGTGATGATCTTCTACTAGTTAAGATTTATGTCGACGACATTATCTTTTGGTCTACAAACGACACGTTATGTAAGGAGTTTGAGAAATCAATGCAAACGAAGTTCGAGATGAGCTCGATGGGAGAGATGAATTTCTTTCTAGGGTTTGTTGGTGCATTATGTCAGTAGTTCAGTATCTAGTGTCTGTAATCATGTTAGTTTGTTTTGTTTTGGTTTGTATAGGTTGTCTCACAAGTTCGCCTAATATAAGCGAACTTGTGGACAAGCAAAGTTATTGACAACTTCGCCTATTCTGTTAGGCGAAGTTGTCGAAGTCTTTATATACCTATGTTACGGCCTGTATTGAAGAAGAATTCCTGTACGTGTAATTGTGATTGAAAATCACGTGTTGAAGGGTTGCAATGCAACGTGTCTTTTGAGTATTGTAACGTGCATTTGTGCTTGGTTTTAACGTATATCGCATCTAACGTTCCTATCGTCTTACGTAGGGATTCCGCACCTACATAGTACGAGATACTTCCGTGTCGATCCGGCTGGGAACCTACAATTGGTATCAACGCATTTGCTCTTGATTGTGTGGTTCGGGATTATCACACGAGTGTATAAATCGTTCCGTTCGACTATTCGCGGGACGAGTTTACGTTGAAATACCGAGTTTTTGTGTCCTACCCATCTCCCACTATCAAATATAACCCATTACACCTCCGCATACCTCGCAATACGTCAAATTAAAACCTGCAAAAACCTCGTGTTCATCAGGCGAAGTTGCCGTCACTGTTCGTAGGGTTTAGGTGAAGTTATAAGTTTAAGCGAAGTTGTCGACCAAGCGAAGTTGATCTCAGGCGAAGTTATCAACCAAACGAAGTTGATCTCAGGCGAAGTTGTCATCAAGCGAAGTTAGGTATAAGCGAAGTTAAAAGTTTCAGCGAAGTTAAGGAATCAAGCGAAGTTAAGCATAACTTCGCCTACTGGTCACTGTTCAAATTAAAAAAAAAAACAAAAAAAAATTGTTAAGCCTTCTGAAGCCTATTGTGTTATCATTGTCAATCAAGAGGCAAGAAAGAGAACGGGAAGAAGACTTTAAAGATCAACATGTACTAACCTGTTTGATCAGACACTACGGGTCGAGGTCAACTCGGGGTGACTTGGGGAAAGCCGAATACGCTTTGAGAATAGATAGGAGGCATCACAATCTCTGAGGTGATGTCCATCTAAATTTTGAGCTTAATTGAACCTAATCCGTATCACTTAAGCAATGAAAACCATACTAAGTTGTATACCTGCTTACAACCTGTTTCTTTATGTCGTAATACCGCTGAACATGGATCTCTGTGACAGCCATTTAATTAGTATGATTCCTGTTCGGATCTTTTCTAAAACATGCTGGTCCCCGACAAGACTGAAATTTGATCCCGTGTATATAATTACTAAAATTTTCATGTATATTTAGTTTTATGTTTCAAAGCTTGGTTACTTGGTTCGTTGATTATAAAGTTTAAATCTTTCACGGAGGATTTTAAAAGACAGTTGCATTTTGTTCAAATGTTTGAGGGTTGATTTTGTAAATTTAAGGCGAAGTTGAAGGGAGAATTTGCCACATGGGCGAAGTTATGGATAAGCGAAGTTAACCATAACTTCGCCTGAGCATTCTCAAACATATATAAAGAACTTTTTGGTCAAACCCTTTGCACCTTATCACAAACCCGACGACCTTATACTCTAATCACTGTTGGTGCATAGATGTCAGTAGTTCATGTGTCTAAAGTCTGTAATCGAGTCTGTAATATTGTTTATGTAATTGTTTGTTTAGAAGCGAAGTTTTTGACAAATTCGCTTAGGCGAACTTGTTAACCAAGCGAAGTTGTTGACAAGTTCGCCTAGGCGAACTTGTTCAACGAGCGAAGTTATAGACAACTTCGCCTGAGGTGAAGTTGTCGTGTATTTATATTGTTAACTGTTTACGGTTTTAGGTTAATCGTTGGAATCGTTTAATCAGTAGTTAGAGAGTTCAGTTACGTGTAAGTCTATTGACGTGTGTCTGTAAACATCTCGGTTTGAGTTATCAATATAACGTAAGTTGTTCGTATCGTGTGTACGTGTGTTTGTGTGATTATATTCTACGTCCGTAACGATCTACACAGGGATTCCGCACCTGTGTATATCGGGATATCTCGTGTGATCCGTCCAGGGAACCTACAATTGGTATCAGAGCTTTTGCTCGATTGTGAGGTTCGGGATATTCACGCGGGTGTAGAATTCGTCTCATTTAGGGTATTACCGGGACGAGTTTGTGGTGTTGTTGCTCATTCTAGCTTCCTACCAGTGTGTTTGAGCCTTCAAACCGTCAAAATCGTCGTTAAAATCCATTTTTCAGATCTGCAGAAAGTTCAAGTTCGTCAGGCGAAGTTGCTGTTCATCAGGCGAAGTTGCCGTCAGGATTCGTAGGGTTTCAGTGAAGATATAAGGAGAAGCGAAGTTATTCACAACTTCGCCTACCTCCTCAACTTCGCCTAACTCAGCGAAGTTCTTCTCAAGTTCGCCTAGTTCAGCGAAGTTCTCTTCAAGTTCGCTTACTTTCTAAGTTCGCTTATCGTAAGCGAAGTTATTCTTAACTTCGCCCAGTTACGCGAATTTAAGAAGGATCCAGCGAAGTTATTACTTAAGCGAAGTTATACTTAACTTCGCCTACAGTACTGTTTCGGAGAAATTTTTGTAACTTCGCCCTTTTCAGAATTTTTCGGGTTTCTTAGTCTTCAAGAAGGATGTCGTCAATCAACATTTCAGAGCTTGTCAAGATGGAAGTTGAAGCGGGGTCAGCTACAAAGGCCTCAAGGCTGCTAAAGGGAACCGACTTTGTTGCGTGGAAGGATCGGTTCATACAGTATGTTAAGTACCAGGATGCGAAGATGTGGGTATGCATCCAAGATGGATATATTCCACCGATCATGGAGTATGAGGGTCGAGACCAAATCAAGAAATATAGTAAAATGGAAGAAGAGGAGAAGAAGATGTATGAAGCCGAAAGCAAGGCTCATGCTGCAATCACAATGGCTCTTCCACAGGAGATCCTACATACATTCAGAAAGTATACATCAGCGAGAGAGCTTTGGGAAGCTCTTGAGAGCAGATTCGAAGGAAATGTAGGCATTCGGGCCTCAAAGATAAAGCTGCTTAAAACTCAATTTTCAGTCTTTAAGTACTTAAAGAACGAATCTCTTGATGATATTATCACGCGATATTATCATCTAATGACTGAATTGAGTAACTACTCCATTTCCTATCGAGAAGAAGAGATTGTGGAAAAACTTCTCGATGATCTCCCACCAAAATGGGAGATGTATACAGTGCTGATGAGGGAAGACAAGGACTTTCCTACTTACGATCTTGAAACCGCTGTGAACAAGCTCAGAACTTTTGAGCTTAATATGGTAAGGAAAGAAACATCTATGAATCAGGTTCAAGATCCAGGCATGTACGGAGCGAAAGTAAACTCCAATACAAATTCAAAGACTGATTATGCCGCCTACTACTCGAAGGGTGAGTCGGGTGCCAATTCTTCACAGGAGGGGCAAGTGTCAGTAAACTCAAATGGGGATGTTTGCTTTGTTGCGGGTGGATCAAGTGGTACTCAACAGACAGCAAACAAGATTAGTGGATCTTCAAGTTCCTCAAGCAATAATTACTCAAAGATGCCAATGAGCGTCAAATCTGCTGAAGAGCAGTTTGGCCTCTATGCTTCATTTATTGCTTCTTATGAAAATTATATTCAAGGAAAGGTGGTTGATCCGGCGATGCTAGATGAAGACTACGACCAGATCGATGCTGATGATCTGGAGGAGATGGATTTACAATGGCAGATGGCCATGATAATGAGGAGAGTGAAGAAGTTCATGCGAAAGACGGGGAGAAAGTTTGTTGGAGGCAGGCCAGGATTTGACAAGTCTAAAGTGAGGTGCTATAACTGTCAACAAAACGGGCACTTTGCCAAAGATTGCAGAAACGAGAGAGTTGAACATGGTCAGGGCCGGTCTCCACAGCACACTGGAAGTACTAAAGACGTCAATGCCATGCTGTCCAGAGAAGCAGGTGAATACAACTGGAACCTGCATTTGAATGAAACTGGTGAGCAGGCTAATATGGCTAAGGTTGAGAGTGAAGAACGTGAGAAGACTTCCGGAGAAGAGAAAGCTACTGGTAAGGAAAAAGCTTTCATAGCAGATAACAATGATCAAATCTCCGAGGTAAGTTCTAAATCTTTTTGTACTAAATGTGAGAATTTGTCTGAGCAACTTGCTACTATAACTGATCAGTATGTTCGTTTAGATGCTGAATTTAAAACTCTTAAAGAAGATCACCACTTTACGAAAGCAAGAGAAAACAGTTACAAAGTTAAAATTAAAGCGTGTGAAAAAGATGTTAAAAGCTTAAAAACTAAACTTGCTGAAAAAATTGAAGTTATTGATCTTAGTTATGAGGTTTTAGAAGAAAAGACTAAACTGATTGCTGAACGCGAAAAGCAGATTGCTGACCACCAGGTGAAAGTGGTGGAACTAAACCGAAAACTGGAGCAGTTCCGAAATTCCTCAGCTATTCTTGATCACCTTGTTAGTGATCAAGGTACCTCTACAAAGAGAGGAGGAATTGGTTATCACGAGGTTCCACCACCGTATAACCACAATTACACTTTTAACCCTAGTGTTCAGAAATCTGTTGATTTTGAAGTTCCTCAGACAGTTCCTATCAACGTTACAAGTAAAGAATCAAGTGTTAGTAGTGGCGAAACGAGCTCGCCTGTTTCAAGTGTAAATATTTCTGTTACGAGTCCAGTCTCATCGGATTCGGATAAGTTGTCTGAATCGGGTAAGACAAAAGAGAAGGTAGTGTTACCCACTGGTGGAGATAAAGATAAAACTTCTAAAAAGAGTACTCCACTCAACCCGTACGTCCCACCTTATGTGAGACGAACGGTCGGTAACACTGCCTCTACATCCAAAACAACCTTCGAAAAGAAAATGGAGTATAGGTGTTGTTTTAGATGTAATAAGGTAGGACATCTTGTTGCAGATTGCCCTCTGACGCCGAAATTCAGAGGCGCGAGACCTATTAAAACTGAGCATAAGCTTAATGGTAATTTTAAGAATGAAAACCCTTTAAAGTTTCAAAATGTAACTAATTCAGGTTTTCAAAGAAACAAACCTCAGTTTAACAATGCTAATAACCAAACCGCGAGATATAATACTTTCAATACACATAGGTTTGGAAGGTCTCACATTCAATTTCCAAGGAGATTTCCTACTAGGACTGACAGGAATTATACAAATGCTAACTTCGGAAAGCAGAAGTACGGGATGTATAGATCCAAGACCAATTGGTCTTGGGTCCCTAGATTCTAATCATTTGCTTTATTGTGCAGGAACAGTTGAACAGGGTTGCCCACAGTCTTTGGATTGTAGATAGCGGCTGTTCCCGGCACATGACGGGCAACAAATACTTGTTGCACGACTTAAAACCTGTTCAGGGAGCGAGAGTTATTTTTGCTGGTGAAAGCGGAGGAAGAATTATGGGAAGAGGAACGGTGTCCAATGGGAAGATGACACTTGAGAATGTGAATTTTGTGGAAGAGCTGAAGCACAATCTGCTGAGTGTGTCGCAGATTTGTGATAAGGAGTATACTGTTCACTTCACGAAGAATAAGGCGATCGTGTTGAAGCCTGGTTTTCAGATACCAGACGAGTGGATAGTGATGACAGCTCCACGTGATACAAATACGTATGTGATGGATATGAGGTCTACTGAAATGGCCTTGGGAGAATCTTGTTTAATGACGAAAGCGAGCGAATCAGAATCCGAACTATGGCACAGAAGGATGGGGCACATTCATCTTCGGAAGATGAACCACATTGTCAAAAATAGGCTTGTGATGGGCGTTCCCTTGAAAAGTTTTAACTTTGAAGACAAATGTATAGCATGCAAGAAGGGAAAGCAACACAAGAAATCCCATCTCACCAAGAAGGTCAACTCAATTGCCAGTACTCTAGAACTGCTTCACATGGATCTCTTCGGTCCAGTGAATGTACAAAGTCTAGGAGGTACGTCTTACTGCTTGGTGATCACTGATGACTACTCGCGATATTCGTGGGTATATTTTCTGAAATCGAAAGATGAGACGGCTCAAATGGTGAAGAATTTGATTACTAAAGTTGAGAACGTCATGAGTAAAACTGTTAAGTTCATCAGAAGTGACAATGGGACGGAGTTCAAGAACTTTGAAATGGAGATCTTCTGTCTTCAGAAAGAAATTGAACATCAATACAGCGCTCCGTATACTCCGCAACAGAATGGAGTGGCTGAAAGGAAGAACCGAACTTTGATTGAAGGAGCCAGGACTATGCTGGAAGACTCAAAGCTTCCTGTGATGTTCTGGGCTGAAGCGGTTGCTACAGCCTGCTATGTTCTGAATAGGGTGTTAACCGCTAAGAGACTTGGTAAAACATGCTACGAGCTTATGCATGGAAGGAAGCCCAACTTGAGTGGTCTTGAACCATTCGGGTCCCCTTGTTCGATCTTGAAGAAAAATTCTAAATTTGGGGAAGTAGCCGATGAAGGAATATTAGTCGGTTATGTTGTTGGTACTCTCAACAGACGGGTCTTCAATACTTCTACTTGCAAGGTGGAGGTGGTGTGTAACACTGACATCACTAGTTACCAACCGCCAAAACCTAGCAATGGACCTGCTAAGCTTTTCGACTATGTTAAGCATTTTAAGTCGTTTAACGTACCGGATTTGGAGATTTCTGAAGAAGAAGAAAGAGCTGCGACGAAGATGATACTCGATGAGGAAGAAAATCTATTACAAAGACAACTGATTGATAAATGTCAACCTTCCTCATCAAACACTATCGATACCCCTGCTGCCTCAACTGAAGAAGAATTAATCAATCCTTTTCACTCTCAGCATGAAACAACCATTGATGAGATCTCTTCTAATTTGGAAGATAATTTGCATGTCGGTTCTGTTCCGACCACGAGAATCCATAAAGATCACCCTCTGGATAATGTGATTGGTGATGTGTCCTCAGGTGTACAAACGAGAAGTAGCTTGAATGAACATACCTGTGTTTATACAAGCATTAAGGAGACAGGAATAATCGATGAATGCCTGTATACCTGTTTTATAAGCCAAATTGAACCGAAAAATTATCAAATGGCTTTAAAGGACAGCTCGTGGGTCGAAGCCATGCAAGAAGAGTTGGCTCAATTCGAGAAGATGGAAGTTTGGACTTTGGTTGAAAAACCAAAGAATGTGCATGCGATAGGCACAAAATGGGTGTTCAAGTGCAAGAGAGATGATAAGGGGATCATTATAAGACACAAGGCGAGGCTAGTAGTCAAAGGTTTTAATCAACAAGAGGGGATTGATTATAACGAAGTGTTTGCTCCTGTCGCTAGATTAGAAGCCATAAGATTGTTTTTGGCGTTTGCTGCTCATGAAAAGATGAAGGTGTTTCAGCTAGATGTGAAGAGTGCGTTTTTGAATGGGATAGTTGATGAGGTTGTGTATGTTGAGCAACCCCCGGGTTTTCCTGACCCAGACTATCCAGATCACGTGTACAAGTTGAGCAAGGCACTGTATGGATTACATCAGGCACCTCGTGCCTGGTATGCAACTTTATCGGATTACTTGCTCGAGAATGGTTTTGAAAGAGGGAAAATTGATAGTACGTTGTTCTTCAAAAGAGATGGAAGCGACATCCTGCTGGTTCAAGTCTACGTGGATGACATAATATTTGCTGCATCAAAAGTCTCCATGTGTCAGGAGTTTGAAGCCGTCATGAAGAAAAGGTTTGAAATGAGTGCTATGGGTGAACTAACTTTCTTTCTAGGATTGCAGGTTGATCAGAGGAAGGACGGGATGCTCATTCATCAGACGAAGTATGTTCATGATGTGCTCAAGCGTTTCAAGATGGAGGACAGTTCTCCATATGATACTCCAATCTGCGTCAATCACAAATTGGGTGCTGAAGTAGACGGTGATGCAGATGTGGACCCAACTCAATATCGGGCGATAATAGGTTCTTTAATGTACTTAACTGCATCTAGGCCTGATATAATGTTTGCTGTTTGTCTTTGTGCACGTTTTCGGGCAAATCCAAAAGAATCTCATTTGAAAGGTGCAAAGAGGATACTGCGGTATCTCAAGGGCAAGCCGAAGCTGGGGTTGTGGTACCCGAGAGGAGGAGACTTGGAGCTGGTCGCTTACACAGACTCTGATTATGGAGGGTGCAATCAGAGTCGGAAGTCAACAACTGGAGGTTGTCAGTTTCTTGGTGGCAGATTGGTGTCATGGCAATGCAAGAAGCAGACTTCAGTCGCAATCTCAACCTGTGAGGCAGAATACATGGCTGCATCCAACTGCTACTCTCAGGTTCTTTGGATACAACAACAGCTGCGCGACTATGGTCTGAATTTCTTACTTACTCCTATTTGCATTGATAACACAGCTGCTATCTCAGTAACTAACAATCCCGTGAAACATAGTAAAACTAAACATATTGACATACGTCATCATTTCATACGGGATTGTGCTGAGAAGAAACTGATAATTCTTGAAAAGGTGGATACACTTAATAATTTCGCTGATTTATACACTAAAGCGTTTGACAAATCCAGATTTCAAAACCTTATTGAACTGAATGGGATGATCAATCCCGAGTAACCATGCTTTTCTTGTGTTATTTAAAAAAAAAAAAAAAAAAAAAAAAAAAAAACGTCACTAATCGCTTAAAATTATGTCGGTTACATTAGTTTGAAGGACTTGTCTTCGGATATGTATTGGTCCTCATTCTCTACTTGTAGATTTTGAGGATAGCCATTAACCAGATTACTGATAGTGACCGGGGCGGTTTATGATGAGTTATTTCGTTCTTTCGCTTAAGATTAGTCGATCATACTTAGTTAGAAGGACACATACTAGTATGTGGTCGGTCCAGCTGATCCTTTGGATCTTCGGGATAGCCGTTTACCTGAAGACTTTGATTTGGTCGGGGCGATTTTTGTTTAAATTTTGAAAGAAAAAGGGGAAATGAAATTATTTTTCAAGTCTGTTACTTCGTAAGAAGTTCGTTAGCTATGTTAAACGGAAAATTGATCCAACCTTGGAAAATGATAGATATACTAATTCTGTGTGCTTAACTAGTAAAGTTATTAGGCTTAAAAGGTTTTAGGACAGTCATTGTATGTCATGGTAACTTTTCATGGTGCGTAAAAGTAGATGTGATACAAACTAATTTTACTTGATTTTACGTGGAAACTCCTTAAGAGTTTTGCGTGTCTTCATATATATCTTTCCGAATGATAGGCAGAAAAGCGATTACCCAGTCATACACGAGCCCATGTGTGTTCTGATTCCCGTGAAGATAGCGTTTCAAGATACTGCAGTGATCCAGATACGGGACTTGCAGTTAATTTCTACTTTGAAGTCTATGTTTGTTCAAAAAAAAAAAAAAAAAAAAAAAAAAAAAAAAAAACAACAACAACAACTTTTTGAAGTTATTGAAACATATTAGTGATGAAAAAATAAAGACTTCACAATCGTTGTGTAAGAAGAAGAACGGGAACCAGAAGAAGAGTATTTATAATTTAATCAGACACTATGGGTCGAAGTCAATTCGGGGTGTCTTGGGGAAAGCCAAATACGCTCTGAGGATAGATAGGAGGCATCAATATTTCTGAGTTGTTGCCCACTTAAATTTTAAGGATTAATTGAACCTAACTCGTATCACAGAAACGATGAAAACCATCTTAAGTATATTACCTGCTTACAACCTGTCTCTATATGTCATAATACAGCTAAACACGGATCTATGTGACAGTCACGTAGTTAGTATGATTCCTGTTCGGATCTTTTCTAAAACGTAGCAGTCCCTATCGAGACTGAAATTTGATCCCTTATACTTTAAATTTTTAAGTTTTTTATACTTAGATAATTTTATGATTTTTTAACTGGTTACTTAGAATTAATCATGTTATTTCTTTCTTAAAGGACAATTTATAACTTAATTGACAACTGTTAAAATTTTAAGGGTTAAATTTTGAAATTTGAGGCGATGTTGTTGAACAGGCGAAGTTGTGAATAACTTCGCCTAGGCGAAGTTATCTGTAACTTCGCCTGTACAACAGATCCCCTATATAAGGGATACTTATCGTCGAACTGTTCATCACTTTATCATAATATCAGCGAACTTAAAGATCCACAGTTAAATCTTTCTCGGCGAACTTATACTAAACCTTCGTGTTATCTTGTTCTTCGATTTCAAAACGATCTAAAGGTTGTTAGGGTTCGTTTATCACATGTTTATGTTCTTAGATTAAGCTAAGGTTGTTTCGACAACCGGTTTATTAACCTCGAACCAATCGGTTTTGAAACCGATTCTCTTAACTTGTGTTTTTATGTTTTAAACACTATACTGATCGTCAACATGTCCGTAAAACTTATGTTTTCGAGTGCTTAATCGTCTAAAACAAGCCGAATCATCACCTGCACGTAGTTCCATGAATCTCACTGTCGCCGATTCAGATTCAGGCGAAGTTAGGGTTTAGGCGAAGTTATCCGTAACTTCGCCTGGAGCTTAAGTTCGCCTGAGGCGAAGTTATCCGTAACTTCGCCCGAAGCTTAAGTTCGCCTGCGGCGAAGTTATCCGTAACTTCGCCCAGAACTTAAATTCGCCTGAGGTGATGTTGTGATGAGGCGAAGTTAACATTAACTTCGCCTAAGATCAATTTTACTTATATTATTTAGACGAACTTAAAGCTGAAGCGAAGTTGTTCCCAACTTCGCCTCAACTTTAACTTCGCCTATACAGAGTTTATCACAACTTCGCTCATGGTAACAAAGCGAACTTGTGCTATGTCTTTGTGTCGTTCTAACTTGGTTAGTTTGTTGCAGATATGGCTGCGATAGCGGGTGCTGGTGGTGCAGGAGGCGATGATGGTGACAATCAGAGACAGTTTTTCCCGGGTCACAATATGTACATCACTCTTGACCCGTAGGCGAGCGGTGTGGACGACTACCGCGAGATTATCACGTTCCTCCTGCGCTCGAGGATTTTTCACGCGATTACCAACACGTTGCCGATATCTCTACCGAACATCGAAGACTTCTGGGAGACGGTAGAATATGATTGCCGTGTTGAGCCCCCGGTGATGAGAGCTACGGTGAATAATCAACAGGTTCAGTTTAACTCTGAACAGATCCGGGTGGCGCTATGGTTCGGAGACGATCCTACAGAGTTCTTAGCTCCTTTTCGTGATGGAGCATTTCTTCGAATGGGCTACTCTGGTCCATTAGGAGACACCCAGAGGAGGAAGGGTTTCCTTCTAGACCAGTGGCGCTTCCTCATGCACGTCATGATCGTGTGCATGTCGGGGAGGAAGGCGGGCACAGAAGGCATGGGTGCGACCATGCAGTCTGCTATGACTGCACTGACCTATAACAAGCGTTATAGTTTCAGTCAAATGGTCTTCTAAGAGATTGATAGGCAACGAAGGGCGATGTCTCGGGAGCGGTTCATCATGTACCCACGCTTTTTACAGATGATATTGAACCATGTGGCTCCGGCTCTACCTCAGAGACGCCCGATCAGATACGTAGAATCAGTGAGCAAACGTATCTTTGCTCAGTGCCGCACGTCAAGTGCGAGGAGCAATCCTGAACGTCGTCCCAGGCATACTCCTCTATTCGGGTTTTTAATCAACCCAGAGTATGTTCCTGCTGGCGGGGATGAGTTCAGAGATCCTCAACCGCAACAGGCAAGAGCAACTCAAGCTGTTCCTGCTCCTACTGTGCCTGTTGCATCGACTGCTGAGGATATAGACCTTGATGCTGCTTTTGGAGGTCAAGGCTATTTTGACATGGATCTAATTGAAGAGATGCAGGTCTCGGCTGCACAAAGTTTGGGTGTGAGTATGACTAGAGCAGCTACGTCGATGGCTGACTCCGATCTAGATGAGATTATGGATGAGGGGAGACGGCTGATGGTGTCTCGAGAAAGAACGATTGGGAAGAGGAAGAGAACAGAGGATGATGATGAGTCGGAAGAGGAAGAGGACATTCATAAGCTGATTAGAAGATCAAGACGGGAGAGGACAGGTGCTGGCATGGGAGCTGGAGAGACTTCAAGGACTGTACGATTTGCTCCGGCCGCACTGTCTGGTATGTCCATTATTCCTTCTTCTATACAGGTGACGAGTACAAGCGCTGCGGATGTTCCCGTGGTGGCTACATCAACGGCTGGCATTCCATCCACCGCTACCATCCAGACGCCGGCTCCGGAGATCGTGTCACTACCACCGCCAACGCTTACTCAATCGGTGGTAGCTGCTCGTTTTTTGGAGTCAACTGTCGTCACAGCTGCAGGGTTATCAGGTATGATACCACCTGCGGTTACGCCTGCTTCTGGAGTCTCGCCTTCGCCAATGTCAGACACAGAAAGGATAGCTTCACTAGAGCGGATCGTGGCAGAACAGTCGAAGACTATTCAAAGCCTAGTGGAAGCAAATCAACTACAGGCATCCCTCCTGGTTGAGCACGGGAAAATCATAGATGCCTTGAAGGAGATCTTGGCATCTCAGGGGGAAATGAGCTGTAAGGGCGACGAGCTCAGAACGAAGAAGAGAAATGACCGTGACGATGATCCCAATGCATCGAAAGATGCAGGTGGTGAGCTGCCAAGAACTTCTGAAGCTCTTGGTACTTCCACAGCTGAGGGGGAGTCTACTGATGTGGCTGGTGGTTCTGGTGATGATGTGGTGTTAGTTGAAGATGATGTGATAGATGCGCTGAAAGAGCTGGACGATGACATGTTCAGTGACGATGTACTGTTTGATGAAGATGTGCTACCGAGTGACATGATGGAGAAGATCGGTGAGCAGATTGTGATTGAAGATGGAATAGAAGAGGGGGAGATAGTAGAAGAAAACGTTGAACACGAGATCCCTGAGGTTGAGAAAGCCGATGTGAGTGCTGAGATGGATGAGACTGAGTGGGAGGAGCAGCCTAAGTGGAAGGAAGGGTGTGCTCATTGGTTTATTAAGACCAAGAAGCCTGCTGTTCCTGCCATGTTCAAGAAAAGTTATAACATCAAAGGCTATGCTGAGGCGAAGAAAGGAATCATTTGTTGGATTTATGACGAACAGATCAAGTTGTTTGTGGTGAAGCGTTATGATGGCATTCAATACTTCAAGAGAATGTTGAGATCTCTCAATACGTTGCCGGAATGCGAGGTGAAAGATTTGGGCAGGTTGGGCGTAATAAACAGAAGTGACAACAATATGGCGAGAATGATTGAGAAGATTGTGTGGAAAGAAGGCGTAAAAGAAAAGAAGTTTGAACTATTAAAGCCACAGAAGGGAAAGCTCGTGGAGGATACAGAGAGGGGATTGAGAGCAGATGGCAAGCCATGGATGGTGATGAAGTACAAGCCGATCCGATGCATCAAGGAGGTTCCAATGAAAAATATGCCTCAAGATGTGTTGAAGAATCTAAAATGGTGGTACGTTGATTGCCAGACTGCTGAAGCCGTGATGGAAGACGAAGATGAACAAGAAGTGCTGAGGGTGTACGACCCGATGCATTTTGTTAACTTATCGAAAGCTGATTTGCAAGTGTTGAACGAAAAGAAGATATTCTACATTCCTGCTTGGAAGGATGAAGCAAGGAAATATCAGCGAGTAGTCACGGTGTGTGTGAGAGAAGGAGTGCACGTATGAAGATACAGGATTACGAGACAAGAGCTGAAAGATCAAGATATGAAGCTACTGCCAAGGGGGAGTCTGTTGGTGCATAGATGTCAGGAGTTCATATGTCTAAAGTCTGTAATCGAGTCTGTAATATTGTTTATGTAATTGTTTGTTTAGAGGCGAAGTTGTTGACAAGTTCGCCTAACCAAGCGAAGTTGTTGACAAGTTCGCCTAGGAGAACTTGTTCAACGAGCGAAGTTATAGACAACTTCGCCTGAGGCGAAGTTGTCGTGTATTTATATTGTTAACTGTTTACGGTTTTAGGTTAATCGTTGGAATCGTTTAATCAGTAGTTAGAGAGTTCAGTTACGTGTAAGTCTATTGACGTGTGTCTGTAAACATCTCGGTTTGAGTTATCAATATAACGTGAGTTGTTCGTATCGTGTGTACGTGTGTTTGTGTGATTATATTCTACGTCCGTAACGATCTACACAGGGATTCCGCACCTGTGTATATCGGGATATCTCGTGTGATCCGTCCAGGGAACCTACAATCACCCTCGGCGAACTTATTTCCTCGAATCAAACATTGTTATTTTTCGTTTCCAATCCGTGTTAAAGGTGTGTAGGGTCGATATTACATATAATTCTTGTCAATCATGTATATTAGATGTCGTTTTGGTCTGATTTGGGACCTCGTTCATGCAAACCATTACACACCCACTTTTCAAACTCTTTTTGACGTGTTCGTAACCAATTTGATCGTCTAGATCTCCTTTGTAACATGTTTTCATTGTCCACAATCACCAATTTCACCAACAAACCTCGTCTGACCTACTGAACTGTCGCCGTTTCAGTTCAGGCGAAGTTAGGTTTAGGCGAAGTTGTTCTCAACTTCGCCTTAGGCTTAACTTCGCCTGCTGCTTTAATATTTAACTAATCAGGGGCGAAGTTGTTCAAGGGGCGAAGTTATGGTTAGGCGAAGTTATCATTAACTTCGCCTTATACCTAACTTCGCCTGGTTCTCTATATTATTTAAAAGCTTATCTGTTATCAGGCGAAGTTATAGTAAAGGCGAAGTTGTACTCAACTTCTCCCTTTCCCTAACTTCGCCTGTACACCAGAAGCTATCATAACTTCGCTCATGGTACTAGGTGAAGTTGTGATCTTCTTTGAGTATTTTCTAACTTAGACCGGTTGTTATGCAGATATGGCAGCTGTAGTAGGAGCCGGTGGTGCTGGTGGTGACGAAGGTGGTGATAACAACCGTCAATTCTTTCCGGGTCACAATATGTACATCACGCTGGATCCGGATGCTAGCGGTGTAGATGATTATCGCGAGATCATCTCTTTCCTTATTCGCTCGCGTATCTTCCATGCTATTACTACAACTCTGCCCATTTCTCTGCCGAACATTGAAGACTTCTGGCAAACGGTAGAATATGATTGTAGAGTCGAGCCCCCAGCCATGAGTGCCACAGTTAACAATCAGGAGGTGCAGTTCTCATCTGAGCAGATAAGGGTCGCCTTGTAGTTCGTGAATGAAACTAGAGATGATCCTACAACCTTTACTGCTCCATTCAGAGATGGTGCATTTTTACGAATGGGCTATTCCGGTCCATTGGGTGACACTCAGAGGCGTAAAGGATTTTTGTTGGATCAATGGCATTTTTTTCATGCATGTGATGATCGTGTGCATGTCGGGTTGTAAGGCTGGTACGGACGGGATGGGTGCGACGATGCAATCGGTAATGACAGCACTGACTTACAACAAGCCTTACAGCTTCAGTCAGATGGTGTTTTATGAAATAGACCGTCAGAGACGTGCGGTAGCTCGTGAAAGATTCTTGATGTATCCAAGATTCTTACAAATGATCTTGAATCATGTGGCTCCTACGCTACCTCAGCGCCGTCCAATTCGATATGCAGAGAGTGTCAGCAAGAGGAAATTCGCACAATGCAGATCGTCGAGTGCTCGAAGTAAACCAGAGCTTCGTCCACGACATACTCCGTTATTTGGTTATTTGATAAACCCGGCGTATGTTGCTCCTCGTGGAGACGAGTTTCGGGATCTGGCACCGCAACAGGCTGTTGTTTCTCAACCACCACCTGCGGTACAGCAGGCATTGCCTGCTGCTCCTGTTGTGGCACCGGAGGAACAAGTAGACCTTGAAGCTGCTTTGGTGGCCAAGGGTTCTTTGACATGGAACGAGTTGATCCTGAGGCAGAGATTCAGGTATCAGTAGCAGAGGTTTCTGGTGTTGATGTGTCGCTGGTAGCTACGTCTGTAGCTGATTCTGAAAGAACCGACTCTGACTCCTCAGCTGATGATATTGCTGAAGCAAGACAGATTCTGGTCGCCAAAGAAAGAATTCATGGAATAAGAAAGAAAGACACAGATGACAGTGAATCGGACTTTGAGGAGGAGTTAGATCGGTTGATTCGTTGATCGAAAAGGGTCAGAACGGGTGAAGGCTCGGGAGCTGGTGAAAGCTCGAGGGTGGTTTGTTTCTCTCCACCCGCCTTATCTGGTATGACTATGATCCCTGCATCGATGACTGTGACAGGACCGATCACCTCGGGTGTTCCCGTGATATCTACATCATATTCCTTTGGCATTCCACCCACTACTTTTCAGTTTTCGGCTCCAGAAATTGTTTCCTTGCCACCTCCTACTCTTACTCCATCGGAGGTTGTGGCAAGATTTGTTGAGTCGACTTTGGTTGCCACTGTAGGGGTATCGGTTACAATACCACCTGCGGTTACTTTTCAGCCTGTTTCTGATGTTCCGGCCACCTTGGGAATCCCTCCACCGTATGCTCAAGACATTTCTCATATAAGATTTGATTTTGATGCAACTTTATCTGACTCAGACAGGATAGCAGCTCTTGAAAGGGTCGTGGCAGAACAATCAAGAATCAACCTGATCCAGACTCACGCTATTCAGCGCCTTGTTGCAGAAAATCAGATTCAGTAGTCCCTCCTTGTTGAGCACGGTAAACTTTTTGATGCTTTAAAACAGTTCTTAGCATCTCAGGAGGAGACGAGCTGCAAGGGCGATGAGTTGAGGACGAAGAAGGGTAATGATAGAGACGATGATCCCAATGCATCGAAAGGTGCAGGTGGTGAGTTGCCAAGAACTGAACAAACTCCTGGGACTTCCACATCTCAGGGGAAGTCAGCTGGTGCAGCAGGTGGATCAGGGGGTGATGATGTGGTGGTAGTGGATGATGAACAGATGTTGGATGATGATATTGTAGGTGACGACGATGTGTTACCGGTTGAAGAAATTGAAAAAATAGGAGCTGACATTGTGATTGATAGTGAGATTGAAGAGGGAGAGATTGTGGAGGAAAATGTTGAGCATGAAATTCCAGAATTTGATAAGACAAATGTGGGTCAAGATATGGGAAGTGATGAGTCTGAATAGGAAGAGCAGCCTAGATGGAAAGAAGGCTACGCTCAATGGTTTGTGAAGACAAAGAAGCCAGCGGTTCCAACCATGTTTAAAAAGAGCTATAATATCAAAGGGTATGCTGAATTGAAGAAGGGGATTATATGCTGGTTATATTATGAGCAGTTGAGGCTATTTGTGATTAAATGTTACGATGGGATTCAATACTTCAAGAGGTTGTTGAGATCGTTGAATACCTTGCCTGAGTGTGAGGTGAAGGATTTGGCCAAGTTGGGGTTGATAAACAGGAGTGATGATAATATGGCTAGGATTATTGGGAAGATCGTGTGGAAAGAAAGCATAAAAGAGAAAAAGTTCGAGCTGTTAAAGCCGCAGAAAGGGAAGCTTGTTGAAGATAAAGACAGAGGAATGAGAGCTCAATATTCGGATTGAGCGAGGCCAAAATTCTTTCATGTCTTAGCTCATATTCCTTTTCTTATTCCATCATCTGTTTCTTTTGTTCCATTAACATGTTCATGATGGCATCGAACTTAGAATGCAGAATATTTTGTTGCTCTTCATCAAACAACTGAGGATATTCATACTCATCTTCTTCATGAGAATATTCATAATCATCTTCTTCATGAGAATATTCATAATCATCCTCATCCCAGTCTGGTTCAGTGTGTATAATCTCTTCATTAATTTGATTGGTCCACTTAGCCTCGAGAGATTTCCTTTGTTGTTCTGATTCCTTGTTATGCTCAACCATAATATTTATCAATTTGTCAAGTTTGGATTCCACCGTGTCTTGGGAACTTGAGGAATAGGGCATCTCCGGTTCGCAGTTGGAATAATACGGCTCTTGATCATATTGGTCATCCATGTCTGATTGATAATCTTCATCATAATTTGGTGATGTGTGTTGTACAGAGTGTGAATAATATGACAAAGTCTCCTTATCTTCATAGCATGTCATTATCTATCTTCGCCCATGACAACGCTCTAGCGATTTTGTGCAACTACTGGACAATCCCGATAGTGATACGGGCCTTCGCAATAGCAAAAACCACCATAATTTCTCATAGTGACAGTTGTGTGCTCGGGTTTCGGGATGGGTTTTGGTTTTGACCCATAAGCGGTGACTGTCTGTCCTAGTGGCGGGTGTGTAAAAACCTGTTACCTACACAAACAACACACCCCACGTAAAATGAAAAAATAAAATAAAACCCAAAAATAAAATTAAAAACTACTAAACTAAACTAAAATAAACAAAGAAATCAAATAACACTAAAACACTAAGCGCACTAACTCCCCGGCAACGGCGCCATTTTGATGACCGTCGTTTGAGTAAATCAAAAACCTAGTTAAACTATATAGATAGGATAAGTTAGGTATCGTATCCACCACGAGTATGTGGTCAATGTATTCGTGTAACAGATTTCTAATTATGAAGTGACTGGTTTTTAGTGCTGATCACACAAGCAATGATTTGAATTTAGAGTTAAACAAGCTAACGAGTAAACAATTTTCAATCAATTAACAAAGCAAATCACACCCGGGAATTCAAGTGGCAACTTATAGTAATCTCATGCAACCTAACAGATTAATTATTACTGGCTAACTACAGACTGATCAATCAGACAAAAACTTAGACATCAATATTCGCTTTACACACGACACTGGTTATCAAACGGTCCTTGCCGGTGTGACTCAGTTAAGGGCAATTATATGTTTTATCGTATTCAATCTAATCAAACAATCATATGATCAATTATCTAGCAACTGGTAACAAATCGTTCAGACCAACGTAAACCTAAACCGACTGAACACACAGAAATACTAAACATCAATAATCATATATCAACCATAAACAATTATACATAGTGTTCTTAATCACATGAGAAAAACTGTAAAAGTTACAAACTATACATCCCGGGTCTGATTCAGAGATGACTAGCCGAACATTGTAATCGATAGATCTTCAATTATGATGAGGAAGGCCATTAGGATTGATCAAGAGATGATTGGTAGCCCTGGAATTCACCCAAAATCGCCTTATAGCTGCTGCTGGTCGTCAATACGGAGTTAGGGTTCTTGTTTATGAATAATGAGATATAAACCTAAAATTCCCGTTTTTTATGTCCATCGCGATACGCGATGGACATTTGACCATCCTATCGCGTATCGCGACCTAAGAAAACCTTATTTCCAGATTTCTCTCGTCGAGAAACCCAAAATTCATATATTATGGCTCTCGTAATTCATTTTCTAGCTCAGGATATGCTCGTTTTACTTCAAGGTCGCATTTTCTCAACCCATCTTGTTCAGTTTAAGCATCGGCTTATGATTTCTCATCCATACTCTTCCCTAATATTTTTAACACTTCCCATGACATCAAATCATGCTTCGGTCTTCGCGAGATATCATTCCATGCTCGTACAGGTCTCGCATTTAGCATCTTTAACGATCAATTACCTGAAATACAAAAGCACGTATGAAGTACCAAATTTCTAACAACATACTCAATAAAACTACATAATTAATACACTAATATATATACAAAATACCCGACCATCACATTTGTTGCGCTTTTTTTTGAATAATCCTTACAATTATTCTGAAATGATCTTCGATCATCTTAAAGAAAATTGTATTGTTGGGAAACGACGCGTTAAGTTCTTGATGTATCCTCGTTTCATCCAACTGTTTGTTCACGATGCAATCAGGGATTTGGTGATCGACCCAAATGATGTGAATGATAAGTTTATTTTGGACAACATGAAGGCAGACACCATGCGAAGGATGAATTCGTATCGTCAAACTCCTCCTCCTAGATTCAAAAGTTTGATTGGTCATCTGGTGAATTTAGATTATGTATGTCCTGACAATGATCGCTGGATCCACGATGATTCGGATTCCGAGCGTGAGGAAGGAGAATGTGGGAATGAGGGTGATGATAATGATGGGGGTCATGATGGTGGAAATGGTGGTGATGGTGGTAATGTTGGTGCTGCGAATGTTCCTATTGCACAACCTACTGAGGTTGAAGCTGCTTTAGCTGGTTCTATTGCTGCTCATCACAAACGGAGAGGGAAAGGGTTGGTGAAGAAAGGATCGTCTAAGCGTGGAGTGTTGGCTGGCACTTGCATCTCATTTGGAGTTCAACCTCCAAGGCCGTCTATTCCTCAACAAACGGTGGTGCTGATTACTACTAGCATCCCAAATCTTACATTGACGACCACACTTACGACGGATCCAAGGCTTGGTATGATTCCTCAATCAGTTTTATCTACAGTACCAAGGCCATCAACTGCCACGTCGGTGATTTCTCCTACTCCGATGATGATTCCTCCGCCACCAATGGACTTTTCATTTTTGATGGTTAACCAACCTCAAGGTCCAGTTCAACCTGTCCCTGCTTCGTTCCATGATATGACTCATGATCAGCAAATGGGTATGGTGCCGAGTCTCCTTCATTTGTATGAAAATCAAATGTCAGCTGATCGAATGAATCAAGAACGCATGATGGAAAATCAAAAGAAGCTTTTAATGTATGTATCCTTCTGTCAAAAAGAAACAAAGGCCCTTCGTGAGATTGTTGAGTCTCAGGGGGTGAAAATAAAAGAACAAGAAGATCTCATTTTGCAACTTACATGTAAGGTTGATGAACTAAAGAAGCTCAAGAACGATGACGAAGATTCAGATGCTTCGGGTACTAGAGAAAGTGAGCCTAAAAAAACTCACGGCTCGGCTTCTGGTGCTGGTACAAGTGCAGCTGGTGATTCGGGAAAACAGATCATCGCTTATCATGATTATACAGCTGCTACACCCATGGAGATGATTAAGGCTGATACTATTATTTTTGTTGATGAAAAGGGGCTTATTAGAAGCATGGATAATGCGGATGAGATTGCTGTGGGGAAATTTGTTGAGAAGTCACTAACACGAGAGCAGATTGCTATTCTGATTGGTCTGAATGATGACGAATTAACCGTGTTGAAGGCTGAGGAGGACGTTGAGGTTATGATTGATGAAGAGATCTTAAATGATGCAATTGTCGATATGAGTACGGCGTTTATTTACGAGAATGAGGAAGTTAAGGTCGAGGACATGACTGCTGAGGAATACCCAGATCTGTTTCAACATACCAATGTTGATCTGGGTACTCCAAAATAAGAGGGCTCGTAAAATTATTGATGCGCACAGATACGTTGATAAAGAATTGAAAACAGAAGCCATTGCACGCGTCAAAGAAAATCAGATGACCACTTTCAAGGCCGTGTCTAAAGTTCAAGGTGATATCGTTTCTTGACTTTTTGATTCTGAATTAAAAGTATGTATTATCAAATGGGAGAAGGGCGTTCAGTACTATGAAAGGATGTCTAACATTCTCTCATTACCAAGATGGGATGTGCGTACTCTGGCGTGTCGTCCGATTATTAATCGTGGCGGGAATCACCATGCAAGTCGGTTTCACCAACACTTGCTATTTGAGGTGAATCATGGATTTAAATTTTTAAGCCACAGATTCCATTCCGCAAGATTATCGATGAGATTGATCCAAGGACAGGTTGGAGGAAGTTGGTACTTAAAGTAAAGCCGCCAAAGACCATGAAGCGTGTGTCGGTGAAGACTTTGAACCAACATATGTATTTATCTTTCAACCGTTGGTACTACGACAACCGCACTGGCAAGGCCGTTATTGTGTTGGGTAAAGGATTAAAGATCGAGCTTATAAAGATCATTGATCCGATGTGGCTCGTGAATTTGATAGAGACCGAAAATTACGTGCTATTTATGAATAAGATATTGATAGAGCGTCGTGAAGACTATGACCTGGCATTGCAATTTCAACGCGTTGTTAGGGTGTGCCATGAACATGGTATTCACATCTGCAGAGATTGGTAGACAAGACGCTTCAAGTAATTTAAAAGACAAAGAGCTCAAGACGAGGGGGTGTCTGTTAGTGCACGGTTTTGCGTCTCAAGTCTTTGTATTTATCGTTAATGTATTTATCCTTTATTTAATGTAAACGATATTTATATCTTATCTAGTTCGTTAGTAAAACAGGCTAGTTCGGTAAGAATGTTTAACGAACTAGTCCTTAAGTTATGTTCCCTCCTGATTCGTTAAGGATGTTTAACGAATCAGAGGGTGTTTCGTTAATGTTTATTTCGTTAATGTATTGTAACGAAGGCGGTGTCTGATTCGTTATGGAATGTTAACGAATCAAACTCGTCTTCTATATATAGTGGTAGTTTCCACTGTTTAATTTAAGCTTTGAGTTAAGATTATCGAACCTCTGCCCAACTGTTCACTCAATCCTCATCTTAATATTATACATATACATATATACAATCAATACTAATACATAACTTTAATTCATAATCGTATAACAACATCATGAACTAGATCCGTTTAGGTGTTATAATATATATCATATCTGAGATCTAATTAAGGTATTCTCATCTCTCAACAGCTATAAGAACCCTCCATAACATGGGCATGGCCTGGATATAAATCATTCTGGTCAAGGTGAAAAACCTTTGGGTAAAATCATGAAATGGGTATTTGAAGCCTATCAAAAATGGTTGGGCTGGAAAACCAACCCAATTTTTTGATATGCAATAACTGTGAGCTGTGGATCTGTGATGGTGTCGGGTGGGAATAAAGGAAGAAAATCATCGATCTCAGGATCTGTGAACTTATAGATCTCGAAGGATGGAGTGTCGAGGATACCTTGCGAATGGAGCTCATCAGGGTTTGAACAGCCGGAAGAAGAAGATAGAGAGACCGCATACATTATTAAAGAAATAAGAAAATGAAAAGAAGGAAGAGAAGGATACCTGAACTGTTCGCCAAGATATGTGGTTATAAAGAGTTGAAGGGATCACATATATAGGTGGCGATAGTTAATAATAAGGGTTTTTAGATAATAATAATTATTGCTAACGCACGTGTAATCATCTACTTTTTACAGGAATTCAAATTTCTATATGACAATTGTGTTGCACAATCACCAGCCATTTTGGGGGCAATTGTTAGGGCATAGAATTTATGCTGAGGATCCTTCATCCTTGAATAGTTTATGGATCACTTATCCTTGTGATATGTTCCAGATTATAGAAGATCAAGGATCCTTGGTGTTATCTGTTTACTAATAATTGTGTTTGAGTGGTGTTGTGTTTTATAGATATAACAGCTCCAAGACTTAGTCCACCACCTATTTCTCTACTGGACTTCTAAAGCACGTGGTCAAATGGCACGAAGGAAGTGAGTGAGAGATGGCGGATTAATAGGACCTAGTAGTTAGTTGTTATTTTCGTTTGTTATATACTGAGATTATGATCAAAGTTAGGTCACTTGTTCACATACATTCATTCACATCTGATACTCGCAAACACTTTGACGAGAACTCTTTCTAGCAGTTTGTTCACACACTTAAATATTCTTTTAATCATTGATCATAAACTTCACCAATTGTAACCCGATTTTGATATTAATAAATTGGTGATAGACGAGATGTCATCACCCGAGGTTTTTTTCCTTTGATCTAGTCAAGATCAAGGGATTTTTCCTCGCAATAAATCACGGTGTTCATCTCCATTTTGTTCATATATCCACTATTGTCATCTTAGCACTAAACCTCACAAAAGTAATTTGGTTACAATATCCTTACCCGATTTTTTACCAAAACACCTCGTTCAACAATTCTAAGTGAACGGGCAACCCTTAAACTCTATATACAATATCCATATATAGGAGAACAACAACCTAGCCCATAACAAGCCCAAGCCCACTGAGATCACATGATTTCTGTTCACACATACATACACGATACAAGCTAAACAAAACAAACTAAGTACAAACCAAACATAATAGACCCAACACACTTCAACGTGTCCACTCGTTTGTGAATGGTAAGGAGTTGCAATCCTATGATCAACCCCGTATCATTTAATCAACTTATCGAATTTAAAATTTTTTGAAGTAGGATCCACCATCACTAATGATGGTTCAAAGGATTCCATGATACGATGAGATGATCATCTGTACTAGTGGCTATCGCCTCAACCCATTTAGACACATAGCCGATGGCAACTAGAATGAATATTTTACCGTATGAATTCGGGAATGGGCCCATGAAATCGATCCTATAAACATAAAAAAGTATCAACTACAAGGATCGGGTTCAAGCAAATCTCATTCCTCTTAGAAATGCTCCCGAGTTGTTGACACTTTAAACAGTGTGTCGCGAACTCGTGAGCATCCTTAAACAATGATGACCAAAAGAAGCCACTCGTAAGGAATTTCTAGCATTTTTCTGGCTACTAAAGTGACCCCCACATGCGGACGAATGTGCGTGTTCCAAAACGGATCTGACATCCTTCTCGAGTATGCATCATCCGATCATCTGATCTGTACCAATCTTGAAAAGTACGGGTCATCCCAAATGTACTGTTTAGCTTATGACATCAAGTGCTTCTTCTTCCTCCTTGGCCAATGCTCTGGTCAATCACCTGAAATTTTAAAATTAACAGTATGAGAAAACTAGGGGTTTTGTGAAACTGCGAAAATGTGCTCATCCAGGAAAGACTCTTTAATGGGCCCGTCCTTGTCTCCATCTTTCACCATAAATAGGGACATATGATCTGCAACAACATTTTCACTTCCTTTCTAGTTACGAATCTCTAGATCAAATTCCTGAAGTAGCATAACCCATATGATGAGCCTCTGTTTTTCATCCTTTTTGTCCTTGAGGTACCTGACTGTAGAGTATTCAGAATAAATAATCACTTTACTACCCCAAATATATGACCGGAATTTCTCTATAGCATATACTACTGCTAGTAACTCCTTCTCGGTTGTTGTGTAATTCAATTGAGCATTTGAGAGAGTTTTACTTGCATAGTATATGGCCGCATAATCACTTGAATCACCCATTATTTCAAAAGGTAAATTTCAACCGGGTGATTGCAAAATCGGGGCTTCAACCAATTTCAGTTAAAGTCAAACGAGGCATCCTTTAGCAATAAATTACATAATGGTTTACTGATATCACTTAAACCTTTAATAAACCGTCTATAAAACCGAGCATGCCCCAAAAATGATCTAATGCCCTTGACATTCATGGGATGAGGTAGAATGGAAATAACTTGAACCTTAGCTCGGTCCACCTCAATCCCACGACTTGACACGACATGGCCCAAAACAATCCCCTCTTGGACCATAAAATAGCTCTTCTGCCAACTAAGAACCAAGTTCGTTTCAACACATATTTTGAGTACTCTTTCGAGTTGATTTAAACATGCCTTGAAAGATGTGCCGAAATTAAAAAGTTATCAATGAAAACTTCTAAAGACTCTCCCAATATATCGGAAAAATACCAATCATGCACCTTTGGAAGGTGGCGGGGGCGTTACAAAGCCCGAATGGCATTCACCTAAATGAGAATGTGCCATACGGGCACGTGAACTTAGTCGTCTTCTATTCCTCAGGATGAATAGCTATCTGGTTATACCCGGAATACCCGTCTAAAAAGAAATAATTTTTTTTACCAGATAGCTTTTCAACAATTTGATCGATACACGGAAGCGGAAAGTGATCTTTCGATGTTGCCGCATTCAGTTTTTGATAATCAATACAAAAATCGACACCCGGTTACCGGACGGGTAGTGACCTCGTTACCAGAGTCGTCCTTGACGACTTGGATGCGCGCTTTTTTAGGTACTGTCTGTGTTGGCTTTAGGCACGTGTTGTTCGAGATAGCAAAATTAATCCCACCGTTTAGCCAATTCAGCACTTCTTTCTTCACCACTTCCTGCATGTTCGGGTTCAACCTTCACTGAGCATCGTGTGCGGGTTTGACATCCGGATTGAGGGACTGATTCTCTTCAAATCCGCTATTGTCCATCCAATTGCTCCCTTGTTTGTAATCAACACCGCCATCAAAGCACTTTCATGTTCAACAGGTAAATTAGAAGCTATAATAATAGGTAAAGATTCATTCTTACCAAGAAACACATATTTCAAATTCTTTGGGAGATCCTTCAGCTCAACTTTTGGTGCCTCATGCAGTGATGGTTTCAGCTCCGTATCTAATTTCTCCGGAAGTGATTCCACCTGAACTGACCATGGTGGACGCTCTCCTTGCACAGCTGCAACCTCCAGCTGTCTCTCCTCCTCTTCCAGCAACATATATGTTTCCACCTGCAACTTGTCAAACAAAAAAAACACGTCTCCGTTGTGCCATCTGTGCTGACGACAGATTCGTATAGCAGGATGCACTAGTTAATAACATTTGCCATGAAGCACTCGTCATCGACCGGAGAATTATATCCATGTATGAAAACATTAATCCTTAACTTGCGATCACCAAATGCCATATCAGCAGTACCATTTCTACAATTAATGTTGGCATTTGTGGTGGTAAAAAACGGGCAACCGAGGATCATCATGGGTCGTTTGGTCCTTTCTCCCGAAACATAATCGAGGACCAAAAAGTAAATTGGAAAGTAAAAATCTTCCACCTTGACAGTAACGTTAGTCGATATCCCCTGAGGGTGTTTTGGTGTTAGGTCAGCAAAAACAACCGTGGTGGCGGCTGCCCGAAACGGACCGAAGCCATACTGATCGAATAAACTTCTCGGGAGAATATTGATGCTAGCTCCAAGGTCTAGAAGTCCCCGTGTCATTTTAAAATCACCCACTTGAATGGGTATAATGGGCGTTCACGTATTTTGTAGCTTGGGGGAAGAGCAACCAAAAGGATTGCACTAACATTGTCTGTAAAATCAATCTGTTTGAGAATCTTATGACTCCTCTATCGTGTGCACAATTCTTTCAAGTACTTCGCGTAGGCGGGAATCGGTTTTATGGCATCTAGAAGGGGAATATTAATTTTAACTTGTTTAAACGTTTCCCACATATCTTGCTGCTGTGGGCCACTCTTGGATGGCATATTCGCCTTGGATGGAGCCAACAAAGCATCGGGATAAGGAATAGTTTTCACCTTCTCCTTGTCCTTAGGATTGTTGTGTCATCTCTCGGGACCGGTTTATTATGTCCTTAAGATCCTTGACCTTCTCCTTCTCCTTGTCCTTGTCCGGCACGTCATCACTGACTAGATTTTCATCAATTTCTTCCACCACCCCCTCAACCAATGGTGGTGGAACCCCAACTTTATTATCATACTTTTTCCCATTTATTAAAATAGTCACCTGGTTAACGTGCTTTATTGAACTCATACTGTAGTGGTTGGTTCTTGTTGAACGTGGTATCACTCGGGAGTTGACCCGCAGTCTTCTGCAGATTTACCATATCTGCTACAAGCTGACCAATCTGCTTTGACATTGCCTCCGCTGATTAGTCCTGTAACACGAATTGTTTCTTTGTATCAGCCTGATTAGCTGTCACAATCTTCAGCAATGCATCCAACTTTAAGTGTACCAAATCTTCTATTTTTCCAGAGGACCCTTTTGGCTAGTCCTGACTACCCGATGAATTACCACCCCGGTTACCGTGTCTGTTATACCCCTGATTCTGATTATACGAACCCTACTGCTGATAACCGCCTTGACGGTAATTTCTCTGCTGTCTGTTCTGGTCTGATCCTTGAAAGTTCGGGTCCAACTGAGTAGTCGCGTTCCCATATAGAAAGTTCGGGTGAATCCTCAAGCCCGGGTGATAAGTGTTTGAATAAAACCCTTAGACCTTGAAATCCCCGTAAGCATAGTTAACCTCTTCGGAATCCTCATCATCATCATCATAAAACTTGGGGCAATTTTTTGAATTAGTCCCGAGCTCACCACATTCATCACATACCGGGAATTTTACTCCAACTTTTACCAACCTATTTCTTATTACCCTTTCTGTATCCTGCCAGTTTATTTTCCAATTCTGCTATCCTTGCAGATTCACTCATGACTGACTTTATTGATTTGGAAGAAGTCTGATGTCTTCATCTTTCTGCTGTTGCCTCTGAATTTGAGTCTTCAAACATAAATTATGAAAATTTCCAGTCATCTTCCTCGGGTTGGTTCAAGAGTTGACCATTACATGAGGCTTTCAAGTGTTTTCTATCCTCGTAAGTCAACCCGTCAATAAAACACTTCACCAAATCCCACAATTCAATATGATGGTGTGGGCATTTCCTGATCATCTCCTTGATTCTGGTGAATTCCTCGTGAAACAGTTCGCCCGATAATTGCGAAAAGTGGTGAATTTCCATTCGGGCCTCGTTTGTCCTCGACTATGAATAGTACTCATTAAGGAACACCTGCTGCATCTCGGCCCAATTAACAGTAATGGGCATCGGAAGAGAGTTAAACTAGTGTTTTGCTTTGTCTTTTATTGAAATTAGAATAACCGCAACCGAACCTCGTCTTGGTCAAACATATCGTCACCAATCGACCCGTAAATAGCCGAAAAATAGGACAAATGTGATCACAGGTCCTCGGAAGCCATCCCTTGAAAATGTTGCACGATGTTAATGTATGATGGCCGGGACTAAAATGTCTGTTTTCCCGTTAATCGCACTTGTGGAACAATCGGGGATGCTCTGTTTGGAATAGTCGGTCTGAACCGACTGTTAACACCCTGAAATGGGGATACATAATTCCTCATTCGCCCCAAGGGATTCACCAGACCTCCTCTATTAACCTGAATACACCAAACCATGATAACACCCTATCAAACCTTTCGCTATATTAACCATGTTTCGTCCAATACTGTTTCTTCCCTTGTTTCTGTTAACAAACTCACCATATCTCTTGTAAAGCCCCGAACCTGGTAGCCCTACTTTAGCGTTGAATTTACTCATAAACACAGTTCTTACAATCAGAGTTAATTAAAACTTTCGCGGAAACGTTAACTTAAATCATTGGTTACAAAACATTAGATCTTTTCTTTGATACCATAACACAAAACATCTTATTTAAAACATCATTTCTTTCGTCTTCAGATGTCAGCCGTTCAATACATGCCATGTGCCATCCTCTTGCTAGCTCTTTGGTCAGATCACCTGCGTGCATACTAAAAGTCAGCTACGCTGTGTGAGTTCTAGTTAATCAAGCAACTTATCATACAAACACTACATGCGTTATATACGTATTCAAGGACACATAATCCACTATCTGAAATGCTCACCTTACCACTTAACCTCTTATTTACCCCTACAGCTTAGCCACTTTAATAATGAATAACGTTATGCCACTTTGCCACTTTAATAACGAATACCATTATGCCACTTTGTCACTTTAATAACGAAGTCACACATAGGCTTACCCTACCACGTACTATCGTCATGCCACTAACACCCTTTCTAGACCCTTGCTACTTCTATCACGCCCTGCCTCTACTTGTCTACAACACACTATATATCATTACATCATTTACATAATACCAAGTTACATCACAACATTTACACACACTAATAACCACTTGGGGATCATTCCCGAATGACGGTACACGCAATATCCGAAGATCGTTCGCACGCTGACTAACGTTACCTTCCCTGTCTACACGTGCAATATCCAAAGATCGTCACGCACCAACAGACAACCATTCGTAACATATAATAATATACCACATCAAACATTATAGAATACACTTACCACTTAAGGTAAGTGTATTCACACTTCACATCGAGTATGCACATATCACCAAAAACATAACAAGGAAGTGGGGCTAGAAACTCACCTGAACTCAGTTACGTTCACTGATTATGGCTATTCCTTTCTCGAGATGTGCACGGCTAACTGTATAATAGTTACATGTATCAATTAACTATCACTACTCACCGTATTTCCAGTTTAATTATAACCTCAACGAAAGGGTCCGGGCGCAGCGCCCCTGGAAGCTGGGTCTAGGGGCGGCAGCCCCTAGCAGGGTCCAAGGGGCAGAGCCCCTGGCTGGGGTCGAGCTGATTAAGTCTAATTCGTTATCAGATCACAATCTAATTAGTTATCAGATATTATCTGATTCGTTATCTTTTCCTTAGCTGATTCGTTATTCTAGTTCATCATCTTTCATAACGAATTGGACCTTTATAACGAACTAGGGGTTCATTCGTCAGTTCTTCCTTAACGAACTACTTAATGTTTGGAGTTAGTTCGTCATATTTCTACTTAACGAATTGGATACGAACTAAGGCTAGTTCGTTAGCGAATCACCTTGACGAATTATGTCTAATTCGTTAACTCTCCGTTAACGAATTAACTCTAGTTCGTTAATTTCCCGTTAACGATTTAGGGTTAGGTCAGAATGTCAGAGAATATTCTCTGATATCCTTACCTCGTACACCCAACTCCGGCGCCGCCTTTCCGGCGCCGCCTTCACCGGAAAACCGGGATATTGCCGGAAAAACGATATCTCAGCCGTTTCACCACTGTTTTCACCGTTTTTCGTCCCGTTTGATCCAGATCTGAGCTAGGGTGATCCCTAAGCTCATCTTAGGTTCGCTTTATACCCGATTCCACCCGGATCTCATGACTTCAACGGTTTAACGGTGTCGGCTCATCGTTTCGTGACTAGATCTAACGGGTTTGGACCTCTACAATATTATACTATCATTACCTCGGGTTGGAAACCGATTCTCCTTCTTTTTCTTCTTGGTTTCGGCTTAGATAGAGAGAGTAGGATGAGAGAGAGCTAAGTGTGTGTTTTGGTGGTGTATGGAATATGTGAAATGAAAGGATTAAAGGGTGATTTAAGGCTTAAATATTATGGATCATGGGCTGGATCCCATGGTCCATCATCCTTCCTTATTAACCCAAGTTTATAACCCATATCCATTACCCAACACTAGCCCGACCCATACTAACTCCTACTTTATTTATTATTTCTCCGCTAACCCGAGTAAACTTTCTCACCAATAATAATTAATATAATTAATATTATTTTTAGAAATTTCGGGATGTTACGTCTATGGTTCATCGGTCCTTTCACCTCTTCATCCCATCCATTATTTCCCTCATTTATCACCTCAACTCCCCGTTCTTTCAAACTCACCAATTTGCCTCGTTATTACCTTTCGTTATTACCTTTAGCATCTTGACCCACGTCATTCCATTCCCTTTCATCGTAATCCTCTGTATGGATACTGACATAATCCTCAACATGCAAAATCTGAACTCTGTGTCTCGTGGTATTATGTGGTGCTGATGGTCCGGCCTGATCAATGTATTGGTTTCGGCTTTGGTTTCCATATAAGTGAGCTGAGTAGTTCTAGTTTGGTTGTTAGTTGGAATTTATAGGTGGGTTTTTGTCATATACGAGTTCGTATTCGTTATTTGGGTTAAAAGCTTTATTTTTTGGTAATGGGTTGGGATCCTGGTTTTGGTTTTGATTATGGTTTTGGTTATGATGTTGATCTTTCATTTTTGACCCTCTGATCTGAGATCGGTGCTGCCGAGCTAATCTCTCAATTTCGGGCTCGAAGATAAGCGGTGACTGTTTGCCTGAGTGATGGGTGTGCATAAACCTGTTACCTTCATAAATAATACACCCCGCGTAAAATGAAAAAATAAAATTTAAACTAAAAACTAAAAACTAAAACTAAATTTAAACTAAAATAAACAAGAAAATCAATTAACTCGAAAAACACTAAGGGCACTAACTTCCCGGCAACGGCACCATTTTGTTGCTAGATTATCGTGATCTAGTAAAAAACAATTAAATCAAGTTCCTAATCACCTACGCAAGCTAGGGTAAGCAGGGTATCGAACAACGAGGAGTATGTAGTCCGTGTAACGTGTAACCAATTTCTAATGTTATGAAGTAACAATTAATAGTGCAGATCACACAAGCAAACAAGTTGATTTTAATAATAATAAAGCAAATAACAACTTTCAAACAATATAGAAACAAATCACACTCGGGGTTCAAGTAACAATATCTACAGTAATCTCATGTTCACTTAACAGATTAATTATCGCAGATCAAATCAGATTGCCTAACTAGGCAAACCTTAGGCATGAACAATCGCTAACACACGACACTGGTTATCAAACGGTCCCTACCAGTGTGACTCTACTAAAGGTAATTGTATACTTCATCGTATTCAAACTAGTCAAAACAACCATATAAGCAGTTATCATAGCAACTGGATAACTAATCGTTCTGATCGAAATAAACCTAAACCGATTGAGTGCACAATAATACTAAACATCAAAAACTCATAGATCAATCATAAACAATTACAAAATCATTCGTTCTTAAACACATGAGAAAACTAGAAAATACAAACTCTACACCCCGGGTATGTCTCGAGAAGGCTAGCCCTCATGGTGATGATTTGGTCTTCACTCGATGTTTGGTAGGCCATGATCCTCAATATTAATTGGAAGGTGAATGAATAGGGTTTATTTTTCTCTTTTTCTTTTAATCTTCTTTACCTTGCTCCGTCCCTCCGTCGTAAACCCATTTTTCTCTTATTGCCGTCTCTTTTTAGTTTCATGTAGTAGGCTTCCTTTCTTTCTTCGTTGGACCAGCCCATTAGTTATCATCACCCGAAACATATTATTGTGTGACTTGTGTCGATGTTTACTTTTAATATTCTTTTGCTTTTGAACCCAAGTAAATGGATTTATGCTTTTTCTCTATTTGTTTCAACGTGAATTCTTTGATTGCTATTTATAGTCTTCATAAAACTTTTGACCTTAATCATGGAGCATAATATTATATCGTGCTGTTGACTTTTCTTCTAATCTCACATGACCCTCACGTATTAATTCCTTCACAAAACTGTATGTATATGTTAGCTTATTTTCGCCCAACAAACCGTTTTATCCCAGACTCCAAAGCATAATCATAAATGTTCCGTCTAGTATCTTCAATGCTTAATGGCCTGGAATACAAAAATGCGCTTGAAGTATCGTAGTTCAAACAATAAACTAAATAAATACAATAAATTAACATATATTAATACATGACTTATACCCAACAATCACTGCCTCATTATCACACTTAATGGGGGGATGTTAAAGAAATTCAAACCGTAATCCAGCAGCTGATGCTGGATCCATATAACTTGAGAGCAGCAAGCAGAGGCGGCGATGTATTCTGCTTCAGTAGTGGGGGTGGACATGGTGAATTGTGTTTTGCATTGCCATGAGATCAACCTATAACCCCGGAACTTACATCCTCCCAGCATTGAATTTTGATTAAGATTGCATCGCCCATAATAACTATCGGTGTAAGCATGCATTTCTAGAGGGGAGTCTTTGGGATACCAAATACTTAAGCAAGGCTTTCCCTTTAGATACCAAACGACAGCAATCAGAGGAGATTCCTTTGAATTACACTAATATCTGGCACACTGACAGACAAGGAACATGATGTTCGGTCTGCTGGCAGTGAGATACATCAGGGAGCCGATCATGGATAGATAGAGATGTTGATCAATTGGAGTCCCTGATGGATCTGGAGCAAGCACAGGTCTGGTAGCAATCAGAGTGAGAAAAGGAGTGGAGTCTTTAAACCCAAACATCTAGACGATGTCTCGAACATACTTTTCATGATGATAAAAAATTACGTCCTCCATTTATTCAACTTGAAGACCCAAAAAGAAAGTCATCTCTCCTAAAAAGCTCATCTAAAACTTTCTTTGCATGACCTCGGCAAACTCTCTACACAGTATATCATATGTAGATCCAAAGATAATATCGTCAACATACACTTGGATTAGGATCTGATCATCCTTCACCTTCTTGATAAAGAGCGCTTGATCGATAACACCTATTCTATAGCCGTTCATCAACCAGTGTTTTGCTAGAGTAGCATACCAAGCACGAGGTGCCTGGTGAAGGCCATAAAGAGCTTTATCAAGACGGTAAACATGGTTTGGATAATCAGGGTCCTCAAAACCTGGAGGTTGCTTCACATAGATCTCCTCCTTCACTTTTCCATACAAGAAAGCGGTCTTCATATCCATTTGATACACTTTGAAATTCATGTACGAGGCATATGCTAGAAAAAGATGAATTTCTTCAAGCCTAGCCACAGATGCATAAGTTTAATCGTAATCAAGAAGTTTACATTGAGAGAAACCTTGCACAACCAATCCTTCCTTATTTCTTATTATAACCCCTTATCATCTTTCTTGTTTATGAAAACCCATCTTGTCCCAATAGGTCTCTTGTTTTGAGGCATCTTTACTAGCCTCCAAACATGAAGCTTCTTGAATTCTAACAATTCATCTTGCAAAGCTTCAACCCACGAGTTTTCCTTCAGGGCCATCTTGTAGTCCTTCGGTTCTACCTGTGAAATAAAATAAACAAAGAGACATTTGTTAATGTTATCGGACTTACTTCTTGTTTAGATGCTAGTAGATGGAGAACCAATGATGTTGTCGGTGACATGATTTCGATGGATGGGCATATGAGGAATGTCATCGACGATGGTGACAGGCTTTGCTTGGAGATTAACAGACAGGATCTATATGGGATGAAAAATGCAAGGAGCATTTTCAAGAACAACAGAAATTGATTGAATAGAATCAATATTGATCAACTTTATTTTCATGAGCAATTTGTTCTTACCAGGGATGTTCACCATATAGAACAACAATGATATTGATGAGAGTTGTTGCAGTATTGTCAGATTCACCAGCAACAGGATCTTTTGTGGTATAAGCAGCTTAAACAGTTTCTTCTTGAGAGGGAGGTGTGGCAACAGATTCTACCACGCTAGGAGTTTCTTGAAGATCTGCCATAGGTTCAGTATGGTGTTGTTCCACATTGTCGACAGAATAAAAGGAATCATCTGAATCAGTATCAGATACGTCTTCGACTTCAACCATCACAGTTGAATCATCAGTTTGAGGAGCAAGATTGTCAACAACTTGATTATTTCCCGGCAGGGGATCATGTGATGGTGCAATAGGAGGTACTATCCTGTTGGAAGGCTCAGAGGGATTGCATCAACAGGGGCTCAAGTAATGAATATGGGACATGAGTAGTTGTAGGTGGTGGAGTATACATGCCATGAAACTGTTTGAATAGGTAGTCATAATCAAACAGCCAGTCGGGTCCCATGCGAGCATCTGTATATTAAGCTCTTACCAGTCAACATTAAACAATTCCATGATCATCTTAGTCTTCTTATTGTAGACACGATAAGAGGTTTTGTTAGCAGCATAACCAACAAAATAACACTCATCTTCCTTTTCAACAAATTTTGGATCTGGCTGAGCACAAGTATGCAGTAGGGTGCAGGGACATCCACATTTTTTAAAGTAGTTGACTTGCAGCATTGTCTTGTAGTAGACCTCATACGGAGTCTTCTTCAAGCGTTTCTTAATAATCACACGGTTTTGAATGAAACGAGCAGCATCATTTCTTCACCCCAGAAAAACAAAGGAAGCTTGGAGTCTGTCAGCATTGTTTTAGAATTTCAATTAATGTTCAGTTTTGATGTTCAACTACACCATTTTGTTGTGGAGTGTAAGGTGCACTTAAGTGGTGTTCTATTCCATTTGAACTGCAGAAGTCATTTACAGTTCGGTTGCAAAACTCGGTTCCGTTATCGCTTCTTATACATTTCACCTTCATCTTTGTCTGCCTCTCCACTAATGTAATGAACTTGATCAGAAAGTGAGGGGTTTCATCCTTGTGTCTTAAAAGGAATGCCCAGCTGAAACGAGAAAAGTCATTAGTAATCACAAGACAATGGGCTTTTTCGCCGATTGCCAATGGATCATATGGGACCAAACAAATCCATATGTAACAGTTGAAGAATGGAATTTATGGAGTTAATCATCTTGGGCTTGTGAGGGAGCTTGTGTTGCTTGCATTAGAACACTAAATACATTTTTCAATGCAAGAGAATGATTTAACAGGCAATCCCCTCACATTTAGGCCAAAGATATGAGTCGTTCTTCGAGGCCTTAGATATCAAACATGAAGCGGTCCTATGTGAGTAAGAGCTATTCATATCCAATATATAGGCATCATTGTGCCTCGAAGTACGCATACATATCCATTCTTCTGGGACTTTGAAGCATGGTTTGAGAATCAAGCTTTCATTCTCAGTGAATGGTGTGGAGTATTGTCGATCACAAATTTGTGAGACACTTAGCATATTGTGATTCAGTTTCTCCACCAGATTGGCATCATTAAATGTCAAGATCCCATTTGACACTCTTACCCTTTTGGTGATGTTACCACCCACGTCTTTGGCGAAAGACACATGTCCACCATTAAACGGTTTAACGTCGAACAGCAAGGACTCACTCCCGTCATGTGTCGGGTACAGCCACTGTCTAAGTACCAGATACTATTGACAGACCTTCTTGACTGACCCTGCACATATTAGCAAACTAATTAGACATGGGTTCCCGAGACTTAATTGTCCCTGGAAGGTCAACCACAGTATCACCATCTTTTATTGTCGTGTCATCAATTATGAAGTTTTGGGATGTGTCAGATCAGAAGAACTCCTTAGGAATCCATGCACGTGTAGGTTTCATGGTTTTGGAAGATTTTCTTGATTGTCTTCTTCTTGGTTTTAAAATAAAATCCTCAGATTTTCCAATCTTTGGATTCCTTTTCTTATTTCTTTTTGGTTAATTCCTTGACTTTTCAGTCTTGGAATTCCTTTTTGCTCTTTCCTTTTTGGTTACTCAAAAAGGAGGTTTACTGTTTTTCTTATTTCTGGACCTCACATCCATTTCACTGACAGAACTATTGGTTTGATCATTTCTTGTTCTTAAGTTTGGTGTAGCTCTTGAACGGAATTGATTAAACTGATTGTTCATTTCCCGTCGCTTTTTATGCCAATTTTTACAATTCCTTGCAAGGTGAGATGGGTTACTACAAACATAACACAACCTTTTTCTAGTTATCTCTATAGAACTCAATTGAACTATGATACATTAGTTATGGAGGATAAGGTGATGCTTGGAAAGGAAAAAATAAGTTATCTGATCTATAACCCCGATCATAAAAATAATTTTAGTATAATGAATTGATATAACCTTGTTGATGACTCCCACAATAACTGTTATCAAATTGATTGTATAGTTGAGGATGATATGCTTGATTAGTAGATTGATAAAAAAAATTTTTATGTGGTGGAACATATTTACATGAGGTACTTGGTTTCTCATTTTCAAAACAATTTTCTTTAATTTTATCTCCCTCTACTTTACAATTACTTGATGAACAACTAGGCATGTTTGTCTCAACAGACACCTTTTCCTGTGCATTTCTGTTATAAGCAAGCTCATCAAAAATAGTTTCACAATCACTACCAAAAGTGCCAGCATCAACCCTCTTACACAGTACATGATTGTTCGAACTGATTTTCAAATTGTTATTATTACCGACCAAGTTAGCAATATATGATTTTAGATTCACACTTGAATCAAAAAGTGAATTAAAAAACTTTTTGACTCCAAAACCCTTGTTCTTTTCCACACACCCATATTTTCTACACGACCTGCTGAGGAAGACGAACTACCATTAGGATTAACTGAAGGAAAAATTGGATCAATTTCTTTGGGGACAGCAGGAGTGAATGTCTTTGGTTACGGCACGTGTCCAATACCATAGAATATTTCATCCTGAGATGGGGAGTAGAAACTAAAATGAGGTAGGCTAGTATAATTCTTATTAAATGGTGGTGGAACATCAGAATTATCATAGCCTATTCCCGTTTTGTGTTTCACCCCAATCCGTGGCCCAATCATCCCATTAAGCTTGTCAGAGGATAACTCAAATTTTTCAACAAGTATTTTCCTTTGAGCTAAATCTAGTTCTAATTTGACAAATTTAGTATTTAACTCAACAACACGTCTTTCGTTATGTTCAGCTATTTTTTCAGCTTCAAAATGTTTTTCATTAAGCTTAGCCATATCATTATTATGAGTTTTAATCCTAGTAGCATAGATCGTTTCAGCTTTCTTGAGTTCATCATTCTCACAGTTAATGCTAAAGATTTGATCTAAAATGGTAACATTATGGGTTCTATAGTGCATAACTTTATTTATACAAGCTTGGAAGCAAAGTTTGTGTACCTCGTGAATGACAAAGGTAGGTGTAGATGATTAAGTAGCATGGCTTGATGAGGTGCTTGCTTGATCGGTGAAGGCCATTCCAACAAAGGTCAGTGGATTCATCGGCTCTTCAAATTGGCCATCCTCCCAATCTGGTTGACTTGATTCAGTTGTACTTGAAATCATGGCCTTTGAGCTCGACTCTAAGTTTCCCTTGGATCCACTTCCCTGACCGATTCTTGGGACTCTTGACTTCGAGGAGTAGTTTGGAATGGGCTTCTTGTCATGTCTTTTGGCACCCTCATTATCAGATATCTCATTAATCTTGATTTCATTAACCGTCGTTGGTGGATTGGTGCATTCTCTTGCAAAGTCCCTTGTCTCATTTCAGTTGTAGCAACACAGCTTGTCTTTCTCAAAACCGACACTCTTCCTGTTAGAATCTCCGAAGCTATTCTTTCCATATTTCTTCATGAAGATGGAGGCTCTGTGAACAGCCATGGGCATTTGGTACTTGATGTCCATTTTCTTGCTATCCTTCTTGTTGATCTCAGGAAGATCTCCTTACTCAAAGGAAAGAGAAAGCATCTTTCCTTGTAATAACTCCTTGTGGGTTGCCATAAAGGCATGAAACATTGCCACATTGGAGTCATCATGTGAAATGGTTTGAGAGGCAGAGTGAGCTTGATTTATTGAATCCCATGATCTCTTAGATCTTGAGTAATAACTTTGTCAACAACATCTTGAAATGTACTTGAACTTGAAGAAGCTTGAGGTGCAGCAGATGATTTAAAAACAAAATTGGTAGCTTGAACGGCAAGGTGTTCTTGGCTCAGAAATGTTGTGCTTATACCAGAATCTGTAGATATCCCAACTTGATTAAGAGAACTGATGTGATTACCCATCCTTAATTTGTCATCCATTTCAAATGACTTGATAATGGAAGTCAAGTCAGGAAGGGTGGTAATTTGAAGATTAGTAGTTCTCTTGATTCTGATCACACTACTGTTCCAGGCACTTTTGATCTGGTCATAGTCTATTCCAGCACTTTTGATCTTAGTAATCAATGTTTCAAATCTATGTATAAGGATGGTGACTGATTCCCCTTTCACATGATTGAACATATTGAACTCACCCTTCGGCATCCCTTTCTTGCTATTCTTCATCTCAACATTTCTTTCGAACTTGCTAACCAATGCATCTCAAAGCCTCTTGGTTGTGGTGTAATCTCTTAAAGTTTGAGAAATTTCACGTGAGAGACAAACACTCATAACACCAAAGGCTTTATGATCTTCACTACACTTTCTTCTATCATTATCATCATAAGAAGACACAGGCTTAGGAACTTCACCATCAGGAGTGGTGATTGTGGGAGCATATTGACCTTTCTCAAGGAGTCTAAGATGATTATTGTTGGTGCATTTTGTGACCGTCGCTATTCAATTCTGATCAGCGGATACGATGTACGAAGTTAGAGCAACTTCGCCATAGGCGAAGTTGTAACAACTTCTGCCATAGGCGAAGTTAGAACAACTTCGCCATAGGCGAAGTTGTAACAACTTCGCCTACAGGACCAAGCCTGCGAAGTTTATATATATATATGTGTGTCTTGTTTAGGTTTGTGTATCCAGAACATAAGAGTTTTGTGTGTTAAGTTCAAGTAGCTAGAGAGAAACCGAGAGAGAGAGTCGTGTGGGACGACCCGAGGTAGAGCTCACCTCGGGTTGGCCGTCATTTGTTTTCATGTTTGGTTTGTAAGTGTTTCGGTTATTATGAAAAGATCTGCAGATGTGTTTATTCCATTCATGTGTTTGTTCGTGTATGTGTTTGTGTGTAATCGTGTTCTTCGTATTCTACACCATTTAACGAGTCTAGGAGGATTCCGCACTCCTAGACCTCGTGCGGATCTCGTATCGATCGGCGACGCCCCGGGGGGACTTACAAGTGGTATCAGAGCCTTAGGATCTTATGCTATGGTTCGAGATCTGCGTTTTGGTGTTTCTGGCACGTTTCTGATGCGATTCTGAACGAACAGCCGCCGCAGGCGAAGTTATGGGGTTCAGGCGAAGTTGTCGCTTAAATTTTAGGGTTTAGGCGAAGATATAAGGTTAAGCGAAGTTATTCACAACTTCGCCTACCTCACAAGTTCGCTTATCTCAGGCGTAGTTATGGCCAGGTGAAGTTATGAACAGGCGAAGTTAAGGAGGGGCGAAGTTGACTTTTAGGCGAAGTTATTCAAAAAAAAAAGTGTTTGGAGTTTTCGTCTGTATGGCCAGGTGTACACGATTATTGTGAGACCGAAGACGTTGTTCCGTCAACGAGTGAAACTTGTTATCTCTTGGTCTTACGTGTGAACAAATACGTGTCAACTCTGGATATGGAGTTGAGGTTGTGAATGGGATACTGATTGAAACTGGATATTGAAACATATTTGGGTGTTTGTGGGCAATGAAATGGTTGTTGTTCGAGGTTGACCAACTGAAGAAAGTCAAATTGAACTGAAGATTTTCGTCATTACTGGATTGCGGTCAGAGCATATTATTTATGTTATTTTCAAGGCGTTCGAGAATTGGATTCTGAAACGTGATGCTTATTTATTAAAGTGAAAATTCTGGAACAAGTTGGATTTAATCGGGAATTAAAGTGTTTATGTTCTTGATCGTTATCCCTGGTGATTGAAGATGCTTCGGATTAATTAATGGTCATGTGTGTTAGATTCTGTTAAGGTGGTTTTGTGATGAAATTGATCACTTGATGTTGAGTAGTTGAAGATTAAACCTTATCGTATGACGACGTGTTGGTGAAGTTGTGGAGGGAGCCCAACTTCACGTGTTGGTGAAGTTAGAAGAACTTCACGTGTTGTGAAGTCAGAAGGACTCACGTGATTGGTTGAGATGATTAATTAGGCACGGGGATGCATGCATTTCAAAGACCTCAATCTATATAGTCAGAGAAGCTTACACTGAAGGGGAGATCTGATATGGAAGACGCTGGGTGATTGGTAGATTTGTGAAGCTACACGACAGTTTCAGACGCGGCTGGTTGAAGAGCAAACAGAAGATCATCGGTTAAGAGGGAGTCTGTTGGTGCATGTTTTGTAACAGATGATCTTTTGTGTTTGTTAGAATTGAGAGCAACGGTCAAAGGGGAGTCTGTTGGTGCATTTTGTGACTGTCGCTATGCAATTCTGATCAGCGGATACGATGTACGAATTTAGAGCAACTTCGCCATATGCGAAGTTGTAACAACTTCTGCCATAGGCGAAGTTAGAACAACTTAGCCATAGGCAAAGTTGTAACAACTTCGCCTACAGGCCCAAGCCCGCGAAGTTTATATATATATATGTGTGTCTTGTTTAGGTTTGTGTATCCAGAAAATAAGAGTTTTATGTGTTAAGTTCAAGTAGCTAGAGAGAAACCGAGAGAGAGAGTCGTGTGGGACGACCCGAGGAAGAGCTCACCTCGGGTCGGCCGTCATTTGTTTTCATGTTTGGTTGTAAGTGTTTCGGTTATTATGAAAAGATCTGCAGATGTGTTTATTCCATTCGTGTGTTTTTTCGTGTATGTGTTTGTGTGTAATCGTGTTCTTCGTATTCTACACCATTTAACGAGTCTAGGAGGGTTCCGCACTCCTAGACCACGTGCGGATTTCGTATCGATAAAGTTTGAGAAATTTCACGTGAGAGACAAACACTCATAACACCAAAGGCTTTATGATCTTCACTACACTTTCTTCTATCATTATCATCATAAGAAGACACAGGCTTAGGAACTTCACCATCAGGAGTGGTGATTGTGGGAGCATATTGACCTTTCTCAAGGAGTCTAAGAAGATTATAATCAAGAATTCTAATGTAGTTCATGAAGCGCCATTTGAACTCTTCAAAGTCATTGTCCCAACTCATTAGCTTAGGAGGCTTAGTTGTAGTTCCTACCTCATTCTCAAAGATCATATAATTTCTTACTGCTTCATTTCTAACTTCTTCATCAGTATTGGCCATTGCTTAAAAAACTTCAAGATCAAACAAAAATTGATTCTTATTGAAAAACACAAGTATGGAGTAATCTAATGTAATGTAAATGAATACAGGGTAATCGAATGGATAAGCAGCATCTGAGAAAATGTTTTAAGTATAAAGTAATCAAATGGCTTGACAATCTAATCGAATGAATGAATCTAATAGAATTAATGGTCTAATCTAATCGAATGGAAATTCAATTCGATTAGGTTGCAATTCGATTAGAATGTAATCTGGACTCGATTCGATTACAAATGAGATTCGATTAGAGTAGTTTTGGGATTCGATTTGATTAAGCTGCCTTGATCAAATTACAATTTATATTCGATTTGAATGCGGATTCGGTTCAAATTCAGAGGTTCGATTCGATTACATCTGTACTTGTGGAAAGTAAACTATGTACTTTCTACCACCTTTTTGAAAATTTCCTTTTCTATGTATGTCACTTCAATTACTTTTGACCCTTTCTAGATCTAAGAAACACCAATATTTTAACACTTTTAAACACCCAATTCTTGAATCTTTGAAGCTTTAAACTTTGAATCTTCACAATTATCACACAAACTTTTAACACCAAAGCTTGAACACACTATATTATGAACTTTTGAATACTTTTCTTTCACTTTTATGAACGCATAACACACAAAACATCTTGAAAATCCGTCTTCAACACAAACAAGACCAAAATCCAAGGTTGTAACCCAAGATCTACAACTAGTAGAACCCGAAAGCTCTTATACCAATTGTAGGTCCCTTGAACGGATCTAACAACACAACAACTATTACTAGTTATCTTGGATCAACCTCTAACTAGCTAGCGGAAATAGCTAGTTAGGACCAAAATCTCGGATCTTGTTTGGTGTTTGATTGTTACTGAGAGAAAGAGAGAAGAGAGAGTTTGTGATTTGTATGGATAAGGTTTTTGCCAAAAGTTGTTTGTGTATGAGTTACACACACAATAAATAGTGCATGTGCTCATACACTTTCTATTGATTTATATTGGACTAATGGGCTCCTTTACAAGTGGCATTGGCCCAAACATACAAAAGAACAAAGTGCAACTAGCTAACATTACATAAACAAACATAACATACATATACGAAAGACTAATCACAAAATGAGCCTTACAACAGAAACCATTTTAAACAATTAAATAGTATAATTCAAGCTCATTTCAATGAATTAATAAATAATTAAATTAGCAGCAAATTGAAAACTCATTAATTCATCATCAAACATCAGTGTAGTGTGTAGTGTCCTGATGAAGAACAACAAAATATTCACCACTGCCTACCTAGTGTCGTTGTATGCTAGTCGCTCTCCTACCACCCCTATCTAGACCACTCCTCTAGTCCACATGCCACCTACACTCATGAATTGGTTCTAAACAACCTAAATTACACTTTGGGTTGTGACTCGTAATTACATAATTTGGTTGACATTTTTTAAAACAAAAAATTTTATTGTTTTATATTCATTCATTATGCTATCAAAATTTTTATAAATGATATAATTTTATTTTCGTGTGAAACCATATTATAGAAATTGCCACATATTACAAGACATACTGATTCGTGACGAGACATGCTATAACCAAGCCTAAAGCCTGATTTAGCATTAGAAAATACTTTTGAATATTATAGTTTTAAATTCTAATATTATCTAAATTTTATTTTCTGAAAATATTAAAGTGTGATTTATTTTATAGAAAATATTATATTTTAAAGCTAATTAATATTATCAACATATTATAGAGACATCTTTATGATGATGCCATCTTTAAACCTCATTTTCATGCAATCGCTAATTATATCTTGTGTTATCGTCATCAAATCATTGTTTCTTAATTCCGAGACCCGTTAAACTTTATAAAGCTAAAACTTTGTTGCTTAAGTTTTCTAATAATAGCATATACAACTATGTTAGAATTTTAGTAATATTGGCTTATACATATTCATGTTAATATATTGTACACTAGCTAGCTTTTATTCCCCGTATTACGGAGTTGTTTACATTATTCGTTTCTAATATTTATATATTTGTTTTTTAGGATTTTAATTTTATTTATTGTAAGAAAGTTAACAATATACCTAGGATTTGATAATGAAAGGGTTTTACAAATAAATGAAATGTTATAAACCGGTTTAAAAGTTATATGGGTTTGGTGAGACCAATGATCCGCTGTTTTTTTACTATAAAATTTTTCCTTAATTATATATAATATCTTTTTAAAAAGGACCAACATTCTGCTCATAATACAGATGTTGCTCCTGAGCATAGAAAATGTACTAGAGCTAGAAAGGCAAACTCTTTTGGAGATGACTTTCAACTAGGGGTAGCCGATCGGGTTTCGAGTTAATCAGGTTGGGTAAGTCGGGTTTTCCTTAAAAATTATCTAACCCGCAACCTAACCCTATTAAGGTTAAGGCTAATCGGGTTTGAATTATTCGAGTTGATTGGGTTAACCATGTTACTTTATAATTTTAAATTGTTTTTATGTTTGTTTCACATTCCACTTAATATTCAAGTTTTTTTACAAATAATTATTTTAGAATTACATATATAGGCATATAAAAGAACTTAACGGACATGAATAAAAGCATGTTCGTTTTTGTTCATTTAAATTTTAATGAACCGGAAAATTTAATCGAACACATATTAATTATAATTGAACGGACATGAATAAAGGCATGTTCGTTTTCGTTCATTTAAACTTTAATGAACCAGAACATTTAATCGAACAAATATATGTGTTCATGTTCGTTAGTTAGTGAAAAAATAAACATTTTGTGTTATGCTCGTTCATTTAAAATCTAAATGAACAATTCACTACCATAAATAAACATAATTAAACAACGATAAACAAACATAAAGGAACATATATGTACATGAATGAACGTAAACAAACTTAAATGAACGATCATAAACGAATGTTCATGAACATAGATAAACGAGTGAAACATGTTTTCACATTCGTTAGCTTAATTAAATAAAGACAATATAAATGAACTTTCCGCCAAATGATTCATGGAGAAGAAAAATATTTAACTACTCTATAAAACTTAAAATATTGTCTTTTTAGTTCTTATTTCACATTTTCATCATTGTATTTGAAGTTATGTTATCACCACTAATCGGGTTATTCAGGTTAATCTGAAACCCGACTTTGTTAACAATTCGGGCTAATAACCCGATTATTCGGGTTAACCCAAATAACCCAATTAATACTTTTAGAACCTTTTTAACCCGACCCTAATTAGCTTATTCGGGTTCGAGTCGGGTTAATCACTTACATGTATTTTGGACACCCCTATGTATGCTTAGTAGAAGGTTCAAAGGAGGAAATAAAATGTCAATGTCCATATTGATTCAATATGGATAAATATCCAAAGACTTTGGGTGAAGTTATGGATTCAAGATATGCAAATTTCTAGAATGAAGTTGTGCAAGATGAGATGGATTCCATCTTACACAATAAAACTTAGAAACTTGCTGATTTTCCTCCAGGTTGTAACCTTTAGGGTGTAAACGGAATTTCAAGAGGAAAATGAAGGTAGATGGGAGTATACACAAGTATAAAGCACAGTTGTTTATACAAGGCTTTAGACAAAAAAGAAGGGATAGACTTCTTTGACACTTATGCTCCAGTTGAAAGAATTTCTATCATAAGATTATTATATTAGCTCTAGCAACTATACATAATCTAGTAATTCATCAAATGGATGTCAAAACTGCTTATCTAAATGGTGAATTAAATGAATAAATATGTATGAGAAAACCGAAGGATTTGTTATGCATGGACAAAAACATCAAGTTTGTAAGCCGATTAAGTCTCTTTATGGCTTAAAAAAGGCTTCTAAACAATAGCATCAAAAATTTGATGAGATTGTGTTTTCATATGGCTTTATCCTAAACCAAGCTAACAAGTGTGTTTACAACAAATTTGATTCTTCTCGAAAAGGAGTCATAATTTTCTTATATGTTGATGACATGTTGATCTTTGGTATAGATCAAGGACAAGTTTATAACACTAAGGACCTTTTGTCATCAAAATTTTCCATGAAAGATATTGGAGAGGCTGAAGTAATTTTTGGAATAAGAATTATCTGAGGGTGAAATGGAATTAATCTCTCTCAATCTCAGTACATTGAGAAGATATTAAATAAATTCAATTGTTTGAATTCTTCCGAAGTTGAAACTCCAATTGATCCAAATATTAAGTGTATGCCAAATTAGGGAAGTCCTATTACTCACTTGGATTATGCTAAGGCAATAGGATGTTTGATGTTTGCTATGGTTAGTACAAGGCCAAATATAGCATATGAAGTGGGAAGGTTGAACAGGTACGCCAGTATTCCAAGCTCACATCACTGGCAAGCAGTATGTAGATTGTTTAAGTACCTGAAAGGAACCATGAACTATGGTTTTTGTTATTCAGGTTTGCCTTCTATTTTGCAAGGGTTTTCGGATGCAAGTTTTATAACAAATTTAGAAGATCATTCATCTACTAGTGGATGGGTATTTTTACTAGGTGGAGGTACAATTGCTTGGGCTTCTAAAAGCAAACTTGCATTACAAACTTACAATGGAAACTGATTTTGTAGCATTAGCTTCAGAAAGGAAAGAAGCTAAAAGAAATTGATTATATGAGATTCCGTTATGGCCTAAACCTGTACCACCAATTTCAATAAGGTGTGATAGTGCTGCTACACTAGCTAATAGTCAAGTGTATAACGGAAAATTTAGATGCTAATAGTCAAGTGTATAATGAAAAATCTAGACACTTATGTGTTAGACATAACATGGTTAGGGAATTAATCATGACTGGAATAATATTTGTTCAGTTTATTAAATCGTAACACAACATGGCTAATCATTTAATAAAGGGATGAGTCTGAAGTCCATTTCCTAGCATCTCATGTCAAGATACCCAATTCCCATTTAATACAACGTTAAATGTTGAATTCAATATGGTAGGATTGTCATGAAGATATTGGAACACAACATAATCATCCTAAGATTGTGTTCAGACCGAAATATAAATCAAGTTAAAACGTAGTTTCTTAACAGTTCTTTGGTAAATTGCATTTGCAGGTTCAAAATGATAAATACCTATACGAGTATGAAGTCTAACTGTTATAAGAAGCTTGGACTTGGCTTTGATATACTATTTTGAAGGATGGGACATATGCTAGTAAAACATTATGTCAAGTTAGAACTACAGAATTGTGAACTTATGTGTGTATTACCTTCAAGTATTCAAATGAGTAGAATAGGTTCAGTCATTGTGACACCTTGCTATTCCAATATTTGGATCATGTAATATACTAATGAGAAATTCAATCCATAAGACATTTCATTTATGAATAAGTTTGATTATGGTGAAGTTTGGTTATGTTAATTATGGATATTACTAAAATGGAGGAGGCATGTTGGAATTTTAGTAATATGACTTATACATATTCATGCTAATATATTATATATAAAACCTATTAGTTAAGTTTTAGGCTGATTATGAAACATGAAATAAAATCAAAGGGTATAAACTGAATATGTATATTTTGATCTAACGGTTTTTTTGGTATTTATATGAAAATCTTAATTGCAAACACATATACAAATATTCAAACGAACAAAGGATTTCCTGAAGCGCTGGTTTCTTCATTGTTAATTCAATTCAGGTTCTTGTTTTTATCTTCTTGATCTTATCCGATTAAATCAATTATAAGTGCACACATGGTTTAATATGAAAGAATAATCAATTTCAAGAGCATTCTGGTTATTTAATTTAAATTTCAAGTTCTTTATCAAATTATAGTTTGATGGATTTAATATAGTTTTCCTTTAGATTCAACACTATCAACATATTAGGACACAAAATGGAACTTTACATTTCTAGTACACTCATCTAAATATATTTCAACCAAAACCATTATCTATTAGTTGTATGATATTTGGAAGTTAAAATAAATGTAAGTATGTATAGCACAATGTTAAGTAGGTTAATTCTAAGGGTGCTTGGTCATGTGCGGATTTTGTCTCAAAAGCAGGATAAGGTTTTTGTTTGGATAAAGCCTCTTTATCTATTGTCACATTGGTGACAGAATAAACCATTTCGTACAACCTGGTTAAATTAAGAAAATTGCTACATAAATGACAACTAAGTCAAAGTCAAAGAAGGTCAAACATTGATCATTAGATCATGTAAGAAAGGTGTGTATGCTAATAGGAAATCAAAGAGAAAGCGTTTAAAAAAGAGGAATATTGATGTGCTCTGATATATACATAAATTATATGTGTATTGTTTTGGACAAAAATAAGCTAAGGATAATGTATCCAAATCTGTTATGTGAGGTCTAGTGCTATGATATTAACAACGAATGTATGAAAGAAATTTAGACGAACACAACGATTTGTTGCGATGAAAAACCCCTTAATCTTGTTCAGATTAAAGGAAAAAAAACCCAGGTGATGACAACTCATCGATCACTAATTTATTAATCAAAAAAGGTTACAAGTGTTTGGAGATTGTGATCGATGTTACAATGGAATGCTAGTGTATAAAGAGAATTTAAGATCTGCTCTAAGTGTGTGTGAATACAGCTGATACCTAATCGATCATTATCTCGATGTTTATAAAGGAAATTACACATAACAATAACTCCTAAAAATCCGCAACTCCTCCACTAGCCACTCCCATCACTTTGACCATATGCCATAGAAGTCCAATAGCGAAATAAGTGGAAGACTAAGTCTAGGAGACGTTGCACTTGATAAATATCATCTTTCATATAAGAAACAACCGTTAACAACACCAAATATCGAGGATCCATGATCCTGTCATAGCTCTGGAACTCTTCGGAAGGATAATTGATCCAGACATGTCTTCAAGAATAACATATCCTCAGTACTCAATTATTTGTGAGTCAACAAGAAGTCCAATAAATCCGCCATTATCCCCACTAAACGTGTTACAGCCATTTGACCACGTGCTGAAGGTGCCTTGTAGCGAAATATTATGTAGACCACGTCCTATAGCCGTTATACCTATCAAATATTAACCTAAACATGTGTTGGTACATGATGTCAGTAGTTCAGTGTTTAGTGTCTGTAATCGAGTTAGTAATGTGTTGTATTTGAATTAAGCGAAGTTGAGTCTCAAGTTCGCCTGATATGGGCGAACTTGTTAGATAAGCGAAGTTAGTGACAACTTCGCCTGAACATGCCAGGCGAAGTTGTCGTGTTTATATAATCTGTTAGGTTACGGCAGAAAGAATATGTGTTGATCGAGTTGTAACGAGTTGTCCAGTGTAATCGGTGATTGATATCACGTGTTTCCAGTTGCAATACAACGTGTCTTTGTTTATTGTAACGTGTGTTTAATCGTGTTAACGTCTATCGTCTTCTACGCTCGTAACGTCTTACGTAGGGATTCCGCACCTACGTAGAACGAGATATTCCGTGTAGATCCGGCTGGGAACCTACAATTGGTATCAGAGCATTTGCTCGTGATTGTGTGGTTCGAGATTATCACGCGAGTGTAGAAATCGTTCCGTTCGACTCTTCGCGGGACGAGTTTACCGAGTTTTTTTGTCCTACTCACCTCCCACCATCATAAACAACCCATTACACCTTCACATACCTCGTAAAATCCATAAATCAAACCTGCAAAATCATCGTGTTCATCAGGCGAAGTTGCCGTCACTGTTAGTAGGGTTTAGGCGAAGATATAAGGTTAAGCGAAGTTATCCACAACTTCGCCTACCTCACAAGTTCGCTTATCTCAAGCGAAGTTACCCACAACTTCGCCTACTTCACAAGTTCGCTTATCTCAAGCGAAGTTATCTACAACTTCGCCGAATCAGGCGAATTTAAAAAAAAGGGAGCGAAGTTAAGAATCAGCGAAGTTAAGACTTGAGCGAAGTTATCCACAACTTCGCCTACAGTACTGTTAAGAATAAAATTTTTATTTTTTTCGGGTTTCTTTGTGTTTCGTGAAAGATGACTTCTATAAACATTACGGAACTGGTAAAGATGGAAGTGGAAGCGGGCTCAACTACTAAGGCACCGAAGATGCTTAAGGGAACCGATTTTGTAGCGTGGAAGGATCGGTTTGAACAATATGTCAAATACCAAGATGCTAAGATGTGGGTATACATTCAAGATGGATACATTCCACCAACTGCTGAGTATGAGGGTCGTGATCAGATTAAGAAATACAACAAGATGGAAGAGGAAGAAAAGAAAATGTATGAGGCTGAAAGCAAAGCTCATGCTGCGATAACTATGGCTCTTCCACAAGAAATTCTTCACACCTTCAGGAAGTATAAAACTGCTAGAGAACTTTGGGAAGCGCTTGAAAACCGATTTGAGGGTAATGTGGGGATTCGTGCATCAAAGATTAAACTACTTAAAACCCAATTCTCGGTATTCAAGTACTTGAAGAATGAATCACTTGATGATATCATCACGAGATATTATCATCTAATGACCGAACTCAGCAATTATTCCATTGCTTACAAAGAAGATGAGATCGTTGAAAAGCTTCTTGATGCTCTCCCACCGAAATGGGAGATGTACACTGTCTTGATGAGAGAAGACAAAGAGTTTGCCGACTATGACTTGGAAACAGCAGTCAACAAACTACGAACGTTTGAACTTAACATGGTTCGAAAAGAGACACCAACTGATCAGGTTCAAGATCCAGGAATGTATGGTGCAAAAGTTAACTCAAGTTCAAGTTCGAAGTCTGAATCATCTGCTTACTACTCTAAGGGAGACTCGGGCGCTAACTCAACACATGAAGGTCATGTATCTCTCAACATGAATGGTGATGTGTGTTTTGTAGCTGGTGGATCAAATGCTTCTAAACCTCAAGCAACCAAGGGTAGTTTATCCTCAAGTGTTCCTAACAACAACTACTCTAAGATGCCCATGAGTGTTAAATCTCCTGAACAACAGTTTGCTCTCTATGCATCTTTCATTGCTTCGTATGAAAATTACATTCAAGGTAAGATTGTTGACCCTGCAACTTTAGACGAAGACTATGATCAGATCAATGCTGATGATCTGGAGGAGATGGACCTGCAGTGGCAGATGGCGATGATTGTGAGAAGGGTTAAGAGGTTTATGAAGAAGACAGGTAGAAAGTTTGTTGGTGAAAGACCAGGTTTTGACAAGTCAAAGGTGCGATGTTATAACTGTCAACAAAATGGATACTTTGCGAAAGAGTGCACAAATGAACGTGTAGAACGCAGTCAAAACAGGTCTACACAACAGAGTGGGGGTGGTAATGAGAATAGAGCCATGATATCCAGACAAAACGGAGAGTACAACTGGAATCTGCATGTTGAAGAAGTGTTCGAACAGGCCAACTTGGCGAACATCAAAACTGCAGATAGTGAGAAAGTGACTGGCGAAAATAAAGCTTACATGGCAGAAGTGACAGACCAGCTCTCCAAGGTAAGTACTAAACTCCCTTGTACTAAATGTGAAAATCTATCTGAACAATTGACAACTATAACTGATCAGTTTGTTAGTTTGGATGCTCAATTTAAAACATTAAAAGAAGATCATCATTTCACTAAAGCTAGAGAAAATAGTTACAAAGTAAAAATAAAAGCTAGTGAGAAAGATATTAGACGTCTTAAAGCAAATCTAGCTGAAAAAATTCAAGTAATTGATCTTAGCTATGAAGTGTTAGAAGAGAAAACCAAACTAATAACTGAAAGGGATAAACAGATAGCTGATCACCAGGTGAAAGTGGTGGAACTTAACAGAAAGCTAGAGCAATTTAGAAATTCCTCCGCTATACTTGATCACCTCGTTAGTGATCAAGGTTCCCCAGTTAAAAGGGGAGGAATTGGATATCATGAAGTTCCACCACCTTACAATCATAACTATACTTATGATCCAAGTAATCAGAAATCTGTTGATGTGGATTTTGGTCAGACAGTTCCGGTTAAGGTTACTATTAAAGAACCAGAAGTTAGTAAAGGCGAAACAAGTAAGCCTGTTTCGAATGTTAAGATTTCTGTTCGTAGTCCTGTCTCATCAAACTCGGACAAGTCATCCAAGTCGAGTGAGACAAAAGAAGAGGCAGTGTTACCAAAAAGTGGAGAGAAACATAAATCAAATGAAAAGAATTCTCCACTAAACCCGTATGTTCCACCATATGTGAGACAAACGGGCAATAATGCAGCCTCAACATCTAAAACAACTACTGAAAAGAAAGTTGAACACAGGAGTTGTTTCAGATGTAATCAATTAGGACACCTAATTGCTGATTGCCCTCTGAAGCAGAGATTCAGAGGTATGAGGCCTTCAAAAACTGAGAACAGAACTAACAGTAAGAACAATAATGGTAAGAATGAAAACTCATCAAAGTTCAGAAATTGGACTAATCCAGTTTTCCAAGAAATCGATCTCAGTTTTTCCCTGTTAACAACCACATCATGAGTAATAATTCATTTAATTCACGAAGGTTTGGATGGCCTCATAGTCAATCTACAAGAAGTTATCCTTTTAGGACTTACAGAAATTATTCTGATACTAACTTTGGACAGCCAAAGTACGGGATGTATCGACCCAAGACCAATAGGTCCTGGGTCCCCAGATTTTAATCCTTTGCTTTGATCGTGCAGGAACAGTTGAACAGGGCTGCAAACAATCTATGGGTTGTGGATAGCGGCTGTTCCCGGCACATGACGGGTAACAAGAATTTGTTACACAAGTGGAAACCTGTTCAGGGAGGAAGAGTTAGTTTTGCTGGAGAGAGCGGTGGAAGGATCACAGGAATTGGGACGATGACTAATGGAAAAATGACGTTAGAGAAAGTGAATTTCGTTGAAGAACTGAAGCATAATCTGCTAAGTGTATCGCAGATCTGTGACAAAGATTACACCGTGCACTTTACCAAGAATGAAGCGATCGTGCTGTATCCTGGTTTCAAGATACCAGAGGATTGGATAGTTATGAAGGCTCCAAGAGAAAAGAATACGTATATTATGGACATGAGGTCGACTGAGATGGCAACAGAAGAATCGTGTATTCTGTCAAAAGCAACTGAATCGGAGTCCGAATTATGGCATAGAAGAATGGGGCATATTCATCTTCGGAAAATGAACTACATTGTCAAGAATGGGCTGGTGCTGGGTGTTCCCTTGAAGAATTTCAACTTTGAAGACCAATGCTTATCGTGCAAAAAGGGAAAGCAACACAAGAAATCCCATCACACCAAGAAGGTTAATTCAATCGTCAGTACCCTAGACCTACTTCACATGGATCTCTTCGGTCCCGTGAATGTAAAAAGCCTAGGTGGAACATCATACTGCTTGGTGATCACTGATGATTTCTCTCGATACTCTTAGGTATATTTCCTGAAGTCAAAGGATTAAACGGTTCAGATGGTAATAAATTTGATTACCAAAGTTGAGAATATTATGGGGAAAAGAGTTTATACATCAAGAGTGACAATGGGACAGAGTTCAATAACTATCAGATGGAGATCTTCTGCTTACAGAAAGGGATAGAACACCAGTACAGCGCTCCGTATACTCCGCAACAAAATGGGATGGCTGAGAGGAAGAACAGAACGTATATTGAAGGAGCCAGAACCATGCTGGCTGATTCGAAACTTCCTGTGGTGTTCTGGCCTGAAGTTGTTGCAACAGCCTGTTATATCCTTAATAGAGTGTTAACTGTTAAAAGATTGAATAAAACATGTTATGAACTTATGCATGGGAGAAAGCCCAACTTGAGTGGTCTCGAACCATTCGGGTCCCCGTGTTCGATATTAAAGACAAATTCTAAATTTGGTGAAATAGCCGACGAAGATATTTTAGTCAGGTATGTTGTTGGGACTCCCAACAGACGAGTCTTTAATACATCGACCAGCAAGGTTGAGGTGGTGTGTAACATTGATATCACAAGTTACAAATCACCAAAACCAAGCACGGGACCCGCTGGGGTTTTTGACTATGATAGGCTTTTTAAATCTTTTAAAATACCTTACTTGGATTGTGCAGAAGTTGATGAAATAATAGCTACGAAGATGCTTTACGATGAGGAAGACAATGTTGTGCAAAGACCGCTGTACGATGAATGTCAGCCTTCCTCGTCAAATGCTGTCGATACCCCTGCTGCCTCTACAGAAGAGGAATTCTTCAATCCGTTTCACTCTCAACAACAATCACCCATTGATGAGCTACCTTCGAACCTGGAAGATAATCTGCAAGTCAGTTCGGTTCCGACTATGAGAGTTCACAAAAATCACCCTTTGGAGAATGTGATAGGTGATCTGTCCGACGGTGTACAAACAAGACAAAGCTTGAATGAGCACACCTGTGTTTACACAAGCATTAAAGATACGGGCATAATCAACGAATGCTTGTACACCTGCTTCATCAGCCAGATTGAACCAAAGAACTATCAAATGGCTCTCAAGGACAGCTCGTGGGTCGAAGCCATGCAAGAAGAGTTAGCCCAATTCAAGAAGATGGAGGTATGGAATTTGGTTGCAAAACCGAAGAATGTGCATGCGATTGGCACCAAATGGGTTTTCAAATGCAAGAGAGATGAAAAAGGGATAATCATCAGGAACAAGGCGAGGCTGGTTGTAAAAGGTTTTAATCAGCAAGAGGGGATCGATTACAATGAGGTGTTTGCTCCTGTGGCGAGATTGGAAGCCATTCGATTGTTTTTGGCATTTGCTGCACACAAGGAGATGAAGGTCTTTCAGTTAGACGTGAAGAGTGCGATCCTTAACGGTAAAGTCGATGAGGTTGTGTACGTTGAGCAACCTCCGGGTTTTCCTGACCCAGACTTTCCTGGTCACGTGTACAAGCTAAGTAAAGCACTGTATGGGATACATCAGGCCCCTCGTGCCTGGTACTCAACTCTATCCGATTACTTGCTTGAGAATGAGTTTGAAAGGGGAAAGGTCGATAGCACACTGTTCTTTAAGAGAAAAGGAAGCGACTTTCTTCTGGTGCAAGTCTACATGGACGACATCATCTTTGCTGCATCAAAAGTCGCCATGTGTCAGGAGTTTGAGACCGTCATGAAAAAGAGGTTTGAAATGAGTGCTATGGGTGAACTAACTTTCTTTTTAGGACTACAGGTTGATCAGAAGAAAGATGGGATGTTCATTCATCAGACTAAATATGTCCATGATGTTCTCAAACGCTTCAAGATGGAGGACAGCACTCCATTTGATACTCCAGTCTGCGTCAACCATAAATTGGGTGCTGATTCAGACAATGATGCAGACGTGGACCCAACCCAATATCGGGCAATAATAGGTTCTTTAATGTACTTAACTGCTTCTAGACCTGAAATTATGTTTGCAGTTTGTCTTTGTGCACGCTTTCAGGCAAACCCAAAGGAATCTCACTTGAAGGGTGCGAAGAGGATATTGCGCTATCTCAAAGGCAAACCTAAGCTGGGGTTGTGGTACACGAAAGGAGGAGACTTGGAGTTGGTCGCCTACACAGATTCTGATTATGGAGGGTGCCATCAGAGTCGGAAGTCAACAACAGGTGGATGTCAGTTTCTTGGAGGCAGATTAGTGTCATGGCAGTGCAAGAAGCAGACCTCAGTCGCCATTTCAACCTGTGAAGCAGAATACATGGCAGCATCGAACTGCTGCTCCCAGGTTCTTTGGATTCAACAGCAATTGCGCGATTATGGTCTGAATTTCACTCATACTCCTATTTGCATAGATAACACTGCTGCTATCTCAGTAACTAACAATCCCGTAAAGCATAGCAAAACAAAACATATTGACATCCGTCATCATTTTATACGGGATTGTGCTGAGAAGAAACTGATTGTGCTCGAAAAGGTTGATACGTTAGATAATTTCGCTGACTTGTTTACTAAAGCGTTTGAGAAAAATCGTTTTCAAAACCTTGTCGAGCTGAATGGGATAATCAATCCCGAGTAACCGTGTTTTTCGTTTTTGTTATAAAAAAAAAAAAAAAAAAAAAAAAAAAAAAAAAAAAGACATCACTATCGATTAGAATTATGTCGGTTGCCTCAGTTTGAAGGAAATATCTTCGGATATGTTTGGTCCTCATTTCTACTTGTAGAATATGAGGATAGCCATTAACCAGATGACTGAAAGTGACCGGGGCGGTTTAGGATGTGTTTTTATTCTTTCGCTGAAAATTAGTCTATCATACTTAGTTAGAAGGACACATACTTGTATGTGGTCGGTCCAGCTGATCCATTGGATCTTCAGGATAGCCGTTTACCTGAAAACTTTAATTTGATCGGGGCGATTGAAGTTAAAATTTTCTTCGGGAGATGAAATTACTTTTCAAGTCTACTACTTCGTAAGAAGCTCCTTTACTATGTTTAACAGAAAATTGATCCAACCTTGGAAAGTGATAGATATACTGATTCCGTGTGCTTTAACTAGTGAAGTTATTAGGCCTAAAAGACTTTAGAACAGTCATTGTATGTCATGGTAGCTTTTTGTGATGCGTAAAAGTAGAAGTGATACTAACTAAATCTACTCGATTTTACGTGGAAACTCCTTAAGAGTTGTGCATGTCTTCATATATATCTTTCCGAATGATAGGCAGAAAAGCGATTACCCAGTCATACACGAGCCCGTGAGTGTTCTGATTCCCGTGAAGATAGCGTGTCAAGAAACTGCAGTGATCCAGATTCGGGACTTGCAGTTGTTTACGACTCTGAAGTTGTGTAAATACTTAAAAAAAAAATGTGAGTTATTGAGACATTCTAGAGTTCATAAATTAATACTTCTCAATCAAGGTGTAAGAAAGAGAAAGGGAAGAAGAGTCTGAAGATCGAAGAGTAAATACTATTTAATCAGACACTACGGGTCGAGGTCAACTCGGAGTGACTTGGGGAAAGCCAAATACGCTTTGAGAATAGATAGGAGGCATCATAATCTCTGAGTTGTTGCCCACTTAAGTTTTGAGTTTAATTGAACCTAACCCGTATCACAGAAATGATGAAAACCATTTTAAGTTATTTACCTGCTTACAACCTGTTTCTTTATGTCATAATACAGCTGAACACGGATCTGTGTGACAGTCACTTAATTAGTATGATTCCTGTTCGGATCTTTTCTAAAACATGGTAGTCCCTGTCGAGACTGAAATTTGATCCCGTGTACTTTATTTTTAAAAAAGTTTTTCTACTTATGTAGTTGTATGATTTTATAACTGGTTACTTGGTCTTGATCGTATCATTTAACTCTTTAAAGGATGTTTTAAAACTTAATTGCAAATTGTTCAAATTATGGGGTTTGTTTTGTAAATTTTCATAACTTCGCCTGCAATAGGCGAAGTTATCCATAACTTCGCCTGTATGACTTTGACCCTATATAAAGGAAATTAAAGGTCAGACTTATCATTATTTCAAAAACCAGCGAACTTATCTTTCTTTAAACCCGGCGAACTTATTATCGTAACCCTCAGCGAACTTATCCTTCGATTCTCATCTGTGTTATTATTTTCTTGATTACAATTCCGATTAAAGGTGTGTACGGTTGTAGTATCGTATTATCACTGTCATTGGCGTTATTCAACAGTCGATTCGACCCGTTTCATAACCTCCGTATTTCGAAACCTAACCACCCGATTTTCAAACCTTTTTCACGTGGTCATAATCATATTAATAGTCTAGATCATCTCTAAAACATGTGTTTAACAGTCCACGATCTTCAAAATTGACCAAATCAGTTCATTCAAAAACCTAACTGTTGCCGATTCATATTCGGCGAAGTTACATTTTAGGCGAAGTTATCCGTAACTTCGCCTAAGGTTTAACTTCGCCTGATAATTAATTATGTAACAGTATATGAGGCGATGTTGTGGTTAGGCGAAGTTATCATTAACTTCGCCTGGCCCTTTGTACTTAACTGTTATCCGGCGAAGTTCAAGTTGAGGCGAAGTTGTTCCCAACTTCGCCCCACCTCTAACTTCGCCTATACAGAATAAATCATAACTTCGCACATGGTAAGAGGCGAACTTGTGATTTGCCTTGATGTTTATCTAACTTAGTCTGTTTGTTGCAGAAATGGCTGCTGTAGCTGGAGCAGGTGGCGCAGGTGGTGATGATGGAGGAGATAACCAACGACAGTTTTTCCTGGGTCATAACATGTACATAACATTAGACCCGGATGCGAGCGGTGTTGATGATTTCCGCGAGATCATCACGTTCTTACTCCGCTCGCGTATATTCCACGCGATTACCACAACAATGCCGATATCCTTGCCAAACATTGAGGATTTTTGGCAGACAGTGGAGTATGACTGTCGCGTCGAGCACCCGGTGATGCGAGCAACGGTCAACAATCAGATTGTTCAGTTCTCATCTGAACAGATCCGGGCGGCTTTGCGGTTTGGAGACGAAACGAGAGACGATTCGACAGACTTCGTAGCTCCTTTCCGAGATGGAGCGTTCTGAGAATGGGATACTCTGGTCCCTTGGGAGATACTCAGAGACGCAAGGGGTTCTTGCAAGACCAGTGGCGCTTTCTCATGCATGTGATGATTGTGTGCATGTCAGGGAGAAAGGCTGGTACTGATGGGATGGGCGCGACCATGCAGTCGGCGATGACTGCTCTGACTTACAATAAGCGTTACAGCTTTAGTCAGATGGTCTTCTACGAGATAGAAAGACAGAGAAGAGCGGTGGCGCGTGAGAGATTTCTTATGTATCCAAGATTCATTCAGATGATCTTGAATCACGTTGCTCCAACGTTACCTCAGCGCCGCCCAATCAGATATGTAGAAAGTGTGAGCAAAAGGATCTTCGATCAGTGTAGATCTTCCAGTGCGAGGAGTAAACCTGAGCTCCGTCCTCGACATACTCCTTTATTCGGGTACTTGATCAACCCGGAGTATGTTCCAGCTCTGGGGGACGAGTTTCGGGATCCTCAACCACAACAGGCTGGAGTGCCTCAAGCTATACCTGCTGCTCCTGTTGTGTCACCAGAGGAGAATGTAGACCTTGATGCTGCATTTGGTGGTCAAGGCTTCTTTGATATGGATCGGGTTGATCCTGAAGAAAATGTGCAAGTATCATTTGAAAGGGTTTCGAGTGTGAATGTGACTAGGGAAGCTACAACGGTGGCTGATTCTGATTCTGATGATGAGTTGGCTGAAGCGAGACAAATTTTGGTAACTCAAGAACGAACTCATGGGAAAAGGAAGAGAACTGATGATGACAGCGACTCAGATTATGAGGAAGAAGTACATCAGTTGATTCGCAGATCAAGAAGGGAACGGACAGGTGCAGGTTCGGGAGCTGGTGAGAGCTCAAGGGTGGTACGTTTCACTCCACCCGCACTGTCCGGTATGACAATGGTCCCTTCATCATTACAAGTTACAAGGCCAAGCGCCACGGATGTTCCTGTGGTGGCTACCTCATCTGCATTCGGCCTCCCACCCACTACATTCCAACTTTCGGCTCCTGAGATTGTATCGTTGCCGCCTCCAACTCTTACTCCAACGGAGGTCGTGGCAAGATTTATTGAGTCGACGGTTGTAGCGACTGCAGGGTTGTCAGTTACGTTGCCACCTGCGGTTACGTTTACGCCTACTTCTGAGGTCCCAGTTACATTGGAAATCCCTCCTCAGTACACTCAAGATATATCACATCTGAGGTTTGATTTCGATGCAACCTTATCCGACACGGAGCGAATAGCAGCACTTGAACGGGTCATGGCAGAACAATCAAGGGTGAATCTTATCCAGACCCATGCTATTCAGCGCCTTGTTGCAAAGAATCAGATACAGTCGTCCCTGCTGATAGAACATGGCAAAATCATTGATGCTTTGAAGGAGTTCTTGGCATCTCAGGGGGAGACGAGCTGTAAAGGCGATGAGCTGAGGACTAAGAAACGAAACGATCGAGACGATGATCCTAATGCATCGAAAGGTGCAGGTGGAGAGTTTCCAAGAACTGAACAAGCTCTTGGGACTTCCACATCTCAGGGGGAGTCAACAAGTGCAGTGGGCGGTACAGGTGATGAAGTGGTGTTCGTGGATGTTGAGGAGATGGATGATGAGTTTGTAGGTGATGATGATGTATTACCGGTTGAAGAGATAGAGAAGATTGGTGCAGAGGTTGTTATTGATAATGATATTGAAGAGGGAGAAATAGTAGAGGAGAATGTGGAGCATGAGATTCCGGATGTTGATAAGGCAGATATATGTAAAAATATGGGAAGTGATGAGACGGAATGGGAAGAGCAGCCAAGATGGAAAGAAGGCTATGCTCAGTGGTTCGTAAAAACGAAGAAACCGGCGGTCCCTACTATGTTTAAGAAGAGTTACAACATTAGAGGTTATGCTGAATCGAGAAAGGGGATTATATGCTGGATATATGATGAGCAGTTGAGGCTCTTTGTGATTAAAAGATATGATGGTGTTCAGTACTTCAAGAGGCTGTTGAGATCATTGAATACATTGCCAGAATGTGAAGTGAAAGACTTAGCCAGATTGGGGTTGATAAACAGGAGTGATGATAACATGGCTAGAGTCATTGGGAAGATTGTTTGGAAGGAAAGTATAAAAGAGAAGAAGTTCGAGCTGTTGAAACCACAAAAGGGAAAACTTATTGAAGACAAAGATAGAGGATTGAGAGCAGATGGCAAGCCTTGGATGATCATGAAGTATAATCTGATCCGGTGTTTGAAAGAAGTGCCGATGAAACAAATGCCCAAGGATGTGCTGAAAGATCTGAAGTGGTGGTATGTAGATTGTGAAACAGCTGAAGCAGTAATGGAGGACGAAGATGAACAAGAGCTGCTGAGAGTCTATGATCCGATGCATCTAGTGAACTTATCTCAAGCTGATCTGCAGGTGCTGAATGAGAAGAAGATATTTTATATTCCTGCTTGGAAAGACGAAGCGAAGAAATATCAAAGAATTGTATCAGTTTGTGTACGTGAAAGAGTTCATGCTTAAAGATGAAGATACAAGATTGTTGAAGATTACAAGACACGTGCTTGAAGATAAAGATATGAAGCTACTGCCAAGGGGAGTCTGTTGGTACATGATGTCAGTAGTTCAGTGTCTAGTGTCTGTAATCGAGTTAGTAATGTGTTGTATTTGAATTAAGCGAAGTTGAGTCTCAAGTTCGCCAGATATGGGCGAACTTGTTAGATAAGCGAAGTTAGTGACAACTTCGCCTGAACATGCCAGGCGAAGTTGTCGTGTTTATATAATCTGTTAGGTTACGGCAGAAAGAATATGTGTTGATCGAGTTGTAACGAGTTGTCCAGTGTAATCGGTGATTGATATCACGTGTTTCCAGTTGCAATACAACGTGTCTTTGTTTATTGTAATGTGTGTTTAATCGTGTTAACGTCTATCGTCTTCTACGCTCGTAACGTCTTACGTAGGGATTCCGCACCTACGTAGAACGAGATATTCCGTGTAGATCCGGCTGGGAACCTACAACATGAGAAACAATCGTTAGTAATACCAATTGCTAAGGATCCTTGATCCTGACAGAATCTGGAACACATTCTAAGGATAACTGATCCAGGAATATGCCAAGATAACGTATCCACGGTGTCAAATTTCCGTGCCCTAACAATTGCCCCCAAAATGGTGGTTGTGATAAGTTCACAGCTGTCATTTTGCCTTTGAAATCAAACTTCCTATAAAAAAAGATGAGATTTTACAAGCTAGATATAATTATCAAATATGTATTGAGTTTCATTGGGAACTTCCCTTCTAGCTATATATCCAACTCCTCTTATTCTCCCTGCACATCATGAACAGCTAGTAACACATGTTTAACCAGGATAGATGGTCCATATTTTGAATGGTGAAATCCGGGTTAAGATTTTGGATAAGTCCAAGTGACTTATATTAATGATAATCTAAATCTTTTGACAATTTGCTTTGTTACTTGTTATTTTGAAAATTTATTTGATACAATCTTAGTCTTATTAAGAATTTGAAGGAATAATTCTGAGTAAAAATTTTAGGATAGAATATCCTTAAGAAAAAGTTATTATAGAAATTTCTGGATATAATATCCTTAGAAAAATAATTAAAATTTTTAGGATAGAATATCCTAATAGAAATAATTCAAAAATGTTAAATCTTTAAACCAAAAGATATATATGTATCTTAGCCAAACCAATATGAATTTAAAAGTAGAAATCATACCACAAGGTCTAAGTAGACCTAAGTTACCATAACTATTGAACCTTCGGCGATCCTTGTAGAAGAAATTTAAGGAATTTGAAACCATAAGTTTTGATCTTAACAATGAACTTAGAAAATCTGTTGCAAACAACTCATAATGTCAAGTGGGATTAAACCCGCTAAGCTGGGAACAAGCCCATAAAATAAACTGGGGACAGGCGCGTGCAACTGGGGACAGGCGCATGCAACTGGGGACAAGCTCGTGTACTGGGGACAAGCCCGTGCAACTGGGGTCAAGCCCAAAACTGGGGACAAGACCACAACTGGGGACAAGCCCAAAACTGGGGACAAGCCCAAATATGGATGTTAACTGGGGACTTGCCCAAACCGGGATTTAGCCCAAACGTAAGATAACGTGAAAACGTTATAAACCGGTGGTATGGTACGTCTACCATAAATCGTAGGATCCTCCATATAGTCGAAGACAACGAAATTATCAATTACTAAGCGTGTACTGGTCCCGCTGCCCCTAACTATACGTTAGATAACGTGCGCTACAGGCGAGAGTGTAGAAACTCTAATTCGTAAGAAAGGTGAAAACCTTTAAACCTTAAGGGATATGATCATCGAGGGTCATATCCAATCATGGGCTAGGCCAAGGGAAATAGTCGAGTACCTTGAATGTAAAGGAGAGGTGGCCAACCTCTTGGTCATCAAACATATTATTAGAATCTTGTATTATTACTTAGAACTTGGAAATAACGAATGTTAAGAATATGTTATCCTTAAATAAGTAAAAATCTAAAATGAATAAATGATTAGATAGATATTACCAATTTTGAGATCCTTGATCCTCTAAGAATAATATATCCTCAAAGAATAATTGATCCTGATCACAAAAAGTACTTCTTGAGGTGGATAGCATTCCATGCTCTTGGTTACCTGTTGCCTTCCATAGTGAGCAAATGATATGCCCCTTTTCCTACCTCCAACTCGATCAGATAAGGACCTTCCCATTTGGGTGCTAATTTCCCATCAACCGGATTGGTTGTGTTTTGGAAGGCTTTCCTCAAAACTAAATCTTCTTCTTGAAATCTTCTGATCCTGATATTCTTGTTGTATGCCCCGGCTACCCTTTGTTGATAAGCTGCCATTCAAATCTTGGCCAGGTCTCTGAGTTCTTCAACAGTATCCAAGTCTTCAAGAAGATTTTCTTCATTAGCCTCAGGATCACGGATGCTTGTTCTAGCTGTAGGAACCACCATTTCTGTAGGAATAACTACTTCTGATCCAAACACCAGTGAGAAGGGTGTCTGGTCCGTTGCATTCTTGGGTGTTGTCCTGTCGGCCTAAAGAACATATGGCAGTTCTTCAGCCCATTTACCCTTCTTGGTTCCTAACTTCTTCTTTAAATTGTTGATGATGATTTTTTTTGCTTGAATCTGCTAGACCATTAGATTGAGGGTGCATTGGAGTAAAGGTAATCATCATGATGCCCCAGCTGTCACAAAAGTTAGTGGTTCTTTTCTTGATAAACTTGGAACCATTTTCACAAATAATTTCTGAAGGAATGCCAAATCTAGTAATAATATTTCTTTTAATGAAGGATATCACCTCTTTTTCGCGGACTTGAACGAAGCATCTGCTTCTATCCATGTTGAAAAGTAATCAGTCATTGCGAACATGATTACTTTTCCTCCTCGTGCCTTAGTTAGCTTACCCACAATATCCATGCCCCATTTCATGAAAGGCCATGACGAGGATATAGGATACATAGGTTTTGCCGGTTGATGAAGAATGTTTGCATGTCTTTGGCAAGCATCACACTTCTTTGAGTATCCCATGGCGTCTCTCTTCATTGTTGGCCAGAAGTATCATGTTCTAAGAATCCTAGAAAACAGGGCTCTTCCTCCAGTTTGATTACCACAATCACCTTCGTGAAAGTCTTTGAGCACCTCTTGGATTTCAGGATCCTCGATGCACCTCAAGTATGGACCTGCAAGAGATTTTATGTATAGCATATCATCTAATTATATTGTGATACCTTGAGTTTGAAAGATTTTGGATTCTCCGTGGCTGGAATCTCTCGAGTTTGAATGTACTTCTTAATTGGGATGCCAACCTTCACCCAACAAAGAGGTAACTTGTATGATCGTATATCCTTTAACGCTAACTGTGGTCCCATGCAGGATGCAGGCATCAACCAAGCTATGGCCAAGGAGCTGCAGAAGCTCAAGGATATGATATCCAGTGTTCCCGGGGTGATACGACCAATCCCCGAGATACCAGAGGGAAGCCACTAGTTATCCAAATTTGCTCCACCTATCTGTGATGTTGAAATCCCGAAGCGATTCCAAACCCCCAACATGAAGACTTACATCGGAACCACTGATCTCGAAGAACATGTGGCACCATACAAAGAAAGGATGGAGATCAACCCTATCCCGGAGAGACTCAGGGAAGCTTGCTTATGAAAAGGCTTCGGATCCACACTCACAGGATCAGCATTAAAATGGCTGCTAAGTCTTCCTCCCTTTTCAGTTACTTCTTTTTCACATTTGGTTAACTTGTTCAACAGCCAATTTTCCTGTAGTAAGAAATATGAGAAGTTAACTAGTGATTTATACCGAGTTATCCAACCTAGTGATGAATCCCTTAGGAATTTTGTTACGAGATTCGGCAGGGAAGCTCTAGAAATCCCTAATCTTGACATGGCTACTGCTGTTGAAGCATTCAAGATGGGACTTCAAAAGGGCTCCCCCTTTTATGATGATCTTGTGATGACTCCTTGCAGGTCTCTAGATGATGTAAGAAACAGGGCACTCATATTCATACGGTTGGAAGATGACAAGAGGATCCAGGATCATCTGGGGAATCAAACAAAGCAAGAATCCTCTGACAAGAAGCAAGGATTCTCGTTCAAGAACAACAACTCGAAGCCCTACTACAAATTCAACAATCAAAACGTTCAAGCTGTTGAAGAAGAGGATGATGATGAGGACTACCCCAACATTTCAGAATATTGTTTCTCCGCAGATACCCATGGCTTGATTTGTGCCATGAAGGATCTAGGAGAAAAAGCAAGGTGGCCCCGAAAGAACGAGAAGACAACCACGTTCAAAGACAAGTCTAAATGGTGTGCTTTCCACGAAGATTTTGGCCACATGACGGATGAGTGCACTGGCTTAAGAAGGGAAATCGGATACCTCCAGAGCAAGGGCAACTTCAAAGAGCACTTGGGAAGGAAGAAATCCAAGATCCAGGATCCTGAAGATCTTCCACAAAAAGCAACGCCACCACCACCAGATGCTCACGTGATCAACTTCGTTTCCAGATACTACGACGTATTTCGAACTTCTTGTCCTACAGAAGAATTCAAGCTAGACGAAGAAAGAAGACCACTAATCTCCACTACTCTAATAACTGATGATAGAATATTCTTCGATTCGAGTATCCAGGATCCTTACCAGGATGAACTCGACGTGCGAATGGTCAATTTCATCTCTGGAGGATCCGACATATGTGGAACTTCCTTCTCCGCAGCAAAAAGACTCGCCAAAGAGATCAAGTTGGATAACGGAGATCGACCAATAGTATCCACCACTTTAACGACAGGCAAAAGGATCTTCT